>NC_090648.1:17996059-18246059 GCF_040937935.1 Hyperolius riggenbachi
CTCCCCTGTAGTTACGTCTTTGACACTCCGAAAAACACCAGAGTCATGATCCTCTTCTAGCATGAGTGCAGCCGTCCGGCACCTGCCTAATCATGGAGCCACTCCAGCTTACTGCACAGGCACGTATCTGAAGAGAACCATGGCCACAGTCTTCATTCCAACATGCCCAAGACCTTGTCAAATTCTTCCGGGGGTTCATGCTCGGCATTGAAGAGACAGGAGAACGTCATGGGAAACCTCTCTATAGGATCCAGAAGCTTCCCTCTTCTTAGGCATGTGCTTTCATACCCTAAGATCGCCTTGGGTAAACTTACAGGCCCCTTTTACACTTGAGCACTTTTTATGTGCTGTCACCTTTTTGCACGCACGGTTACGCAACAGCAAAGAAAGTGCATGGGACCTAGTAGACCACATTGCCTCACACCGGAAGCTTCCAAATTGCCACTGACAAGTCAACAGCACATTACCATGTGACTTTCATGGTGAAGCAGCGGCGATGGAGGGCATAGAAGTCAAGGCACGACACTGACATTTTAAATTTGGTGATGTGATGATGGGGTCAAAAGAGAATGCAATCGGCTCCTGACCGGCTCACAGAGATCTGCCGTCATAGACACGTCAGGGCAGGAGAGCTGCCATGGGATCAGTGAGGCACGATTGGAGTTAGCGGCGGAAATGTGCGTCAGCGATGTTGAAATCTATGACCTCTCGTAAATAAGCGGCCACAAACAGGACATGGATTCCAATTAATGCGATCCCAAAATGGTTAATTTAGAAATAAACCATTTTTTTGGTTATTTTTCATGTTGCCTGAAAATGTTTGCAGTAAACAACACCTGAGAGGGTAGAATATTGTCGAGCGAATTTGCGTAAAACTGCTGGCTAATTGGTTCATTTCGCAGAGGAAATAATTATGCATGTTTTCCACTAAGGCAAAGCAGAATGATTGCCAATTCCCAAACTAACACCATTTACCATAAAAAGCTGCAGATTCACATAGAGAGATCCCCGATGTCAGACAGCCATGAGTGCGGTAGAGGTACGATGCTGACACTACACAACAGGGAGGAGAGCCAAATAATATGTATTTGTTTTTAATCAATTAAGCAAACAAAATTGAAACTCATTAAAAATTACAAAAGCTGATTTTGTTACAGTGCCGGCTTTTTTTATTTTTTTGTAACGTAATGAATAGGAATTATACTTACTAAGCAATTCAAGATGAAAATATTAGCCGTATCTTAGCCTGTAAAAAGGAAATCACCACTGCAGAATCCTTGGACTCCCAGCAACCACTCATGGTCAGTAGCGATGAGCACAAATTTCGCATAGACAATTTCGCTTTGAAATTTGCAATTATGATGCAAAATCGTAATGCAAAATTTTGGGAAAAATTGTAATTGATTTAGTCTGCAGTTGTAATCATTTGTAATTTTGTGTGCCGACTTTAGCGCTTAAAGTGAACCTTAAGTCTCGTGAAAAAATGAGTTTTACTCATCTGGGGCTTCCCTCAGCCCCCTGCAGCTGATAGGTGCCCTCGCCGTGTCTGTGTGATACTCCCGTCCCGACAAGGAGGCCGCAATAGCAGCAATAGGGGCGATATTGTGGCTGGGAACGTGAATAATCACTCGTGTTCCCAGCCTGTCGGGTCCTGACGGCGAAACCGGAAGTGGTCGCCGGCGGGGACGGGAGGATCGCACAGACACGGCGAGGGCACCGATTGGCTGCAGGGGGCTGAGGGAAGCCCCAGGTGAATAAAACTCATTTTTTTGCTAGACTTAAGTGCCTCTTTAATAGCTAATTTTTCAAAACACCTTGTAGTTTTTGAGAAAATCTTTTCTAAATTGATTTTTAAAAATGTCATTTTTCTGAGTTTAAAAAAAACATTTTTCTTTTCATTTTTTAAATCTATTTTCTCAAAAACTACAAGGTTTTTTTTTATTTTACAAAAATCCTTTTTTTTGTACCCACTACTCTTTCGAACATATGTAGCAATTTTGGTGACAATAGCATGTATGGGGGATTTGCTATTGCACAAAATTATGCAAAAATTACACAAAATTACGAACGATTACACCAAATCGAATGAGTTTACAATTGTAATTATGTAAAGGCGTATTGCCCAAATTTACGTGAAATTCTGCGCAATCATAATTAGCTTATTGTGATTATCACTGATGGTTAGAGGTGGTTTGGTACCTCTCTTTGATGCAAGGAAAGTCCTGATCGGTCTTCTTCCATTGCAGAGATGTATTGATCCACCACTGATCCTCCTGATCACCATTGGTCTGTTAAGGAACCAATGGGGAGCCTTGGAGACAAAATTTAAAGATGCTTTTTGCTCTCAGCTATACTATAGCTGAGAGCAGTTTGGCGGGGGCAGTGTCTGTGGTGTCGGGTGCGCACGGAGATCTTCAATCAATGTAACAGAAGATCGCAAGATAGAGGATTATGCCGTCGGACCTTTTCCAATTGGCGTGGGAATTTTTTCTTAAAGGTACAGGTAAGTATTTCTGAAGATCGCAAGTTAGAGGATACTGTCGCCGTGGGACCTTTTCCGAGGATATTGGCGTGGGAACATTTTCTTAAAGGTACAGGTAAGTATTTCTGGTTAATTAAGACTAATAAAGGACTTTTTTCATGATTGTGGTTTTTTTTTTTTCATTTAACCCTTTGTGGAAATGGGTAAGGGGTACTTTTCAACCAAAATAACTATGTAACTATACTAATTTCTCCTGGGAGGCGGGTGGGCATCTGGGGTTCCTTTCTTAAAGGAGACTCCCAGATGCCACCATGAACCCCCCAGGGAGTCGTCGCCCCACCTCCTCCTCCTGGGGCACCAGAGGTGGGGAAGAGCCCCTTGTCCATGGATTGAACAAGGGCTCCGGGGGGAGGGGATGGCTTTGCCGCCCTTCCCCCCCGGAGTCCCCCCATACCATAGACCTTGCAGGCTGGTATAGCTCAGGGTGCGAAGCCCCAGTCGGCCAGGGCTCGGCATTCTGGCTTTCCCAGCCTGCATGGGAGACAAGGGGTTACAGAGAGCTCGGTAGGGGGACCCCACGTCATTTTTTAGGGGGAAATTCCCCACACTCTGGAATAACAAAAAAAAAATAATTAAAAAAAAATACATTTTTTAATTTTTTTTTTAAAATATTGTTTCCCACTATCTTTTTAACATATCCTGCAAATTTGGTGTTTCTAGGATGTAAGGGGCCTTTGCTATTAACTGCTAAAGTCGGCGGGAATTGTTTCCCTAAGAAGTGTCATTATGCATTTAAATGTAACTTTTTTCCTTTGACACTTTCAGATCGATTTTCTCAAAAAGTAAAAGGTCTTTTTGAAAAAATGTTTCCCTCTTGTTCCCACTGTTCTTCTTAACGTTCTCAGCAAATTTGGTGTTTCTAGGTTTTAAGGGGGCTTTGCTATTAACCGTTAAAGTCTTCAGGCAGACATTTTCCAAATGGCTGCAATGCAGGGCTTAAAACGATAAATAACGTTCAGGCAGGACAAAAAAAAGCAGGTTTTAAAACGATAAATTACATTCACAAGGTATGCGCCGTTAAAACGATAAATATCATTTTAAACAAATATTGGGCAGAAGGGGGTGCCATTATTTAACCGGCACCATTTTTCACTGGAAGCTGAAAAGAATATATTTTTCTCCAAATTTATCTGAAGGAATTTGTACAAGGTCATACTCTCAAGCTCCATACACACGCTCAACAGCGGTCTTTTATGCAGCACAATTATCAAACAACTTTTGTTGTGAAACAAGTTCAAACAACCCAAAAAAAGTTGCATGCTATTGTTCACACAACTGATAAGACTGATAAGCTGTCAATCCAACTTATCAGTTGTGTGAACAATAGCAAGCAACTTTTTTTGTGTTGTTTGAACTTGTTTCACATCAAAAGTTGTTTGATAATTGTGCTGCATAAAAGACAGCTGTTGAGCGCGTGTATCGGGCTTCAGACTGCTGCTCTTCACAGCACTTCACAGATGATTTAATCTCATGCAGCTCCATGAGATTGGTAAAATTTGTTTGTAAATTTAGTCATGTATTTTACATATTGGTATGTGTGGATAATGATTTACTTTTGGACAACTCTCGATTTGGACATACAGAGAAAACATTGTTTTTGTTTTTTGCTTTTTATTTTCCTTTCTTTTTGGTTTTCAAAGTGTTTAAATCATACAAAATCTTCACGTTTGTGCAAGTGCACTTATGAGAATCAATGCTGTTTTGAAGGCAAATGCAAATAATTATTTGATTTTGATTGTACTTCTGTTAGCTCACTTAGCATTTGTACATTGATCAGAAGAAAGAGTTTTTGCACAGCTTTCTACATAAACTACCGTACAATCCTAAACTTTACATTTTTCTGTATTTGTATCAGTGGATGAATTGTAAAACAAAGACCTTTATTTGTGTGCAACAATATGGAGTCATACTTATTTCTTATTTCCACAAACAGACTCACAATCTCCTGTCCTTAACGCATGGTATGGATACTTAGGGGAAAAGTCAATCAAACTCCCAGTAAACTTTCGGGACTTAGGAGAACTCCCAGAAAACATTGGGAGGACATACAAGCTATATTCAGGTAAAACCTTTGGTGGGAAAAAAAACCCAGGACTTTGCCTCTGTTTTACTCACTTGCTAGGGTACTACTAGCCAATTAGTGGTGTTGGTGTAAAAATTCAGACCATCATTCTGAATTCACCCAACCACCTCACTTCCCCACCATTCAGCTCTGCAGACAGGGTCGGGGAGTTCACTTACTTGAGCTTCACACAGCACACGAGGTCTACAGATCTGAGGCTGAATCTGAAGTGTGGTGTTTGATTGAATTTGGGGCAAGGTTCTGAATTTGAACACGAACACTACCAAATAGTCACATTGTAGCCAGTTGGTGATTAAATACTCATAATTTAACAATGTATGAACATAAACATTTCATCTCTAATATATTTTTAAAAAGATCCACTTTCTTTAAAAAATGTTATGCATTTTACATTAATCATTTGTAAATGCAGATAAAACTCAATGGATTCTACAAATCATACAGACGTGGACCATTTTGTGTTTTCTGGATTAACCAGTGATTATAAACTAAGTCTGCTACTTTTCATTTTATTTTTGGTTGTGTATCTGGTAACAGTAGTTGGAAATGTTGGGTTAGTGGTCATAGTTCATGTTGCCACCAACCTTCACACACCAATGTACTTCTTCCTGAGTCACCTTTCTGCTGTGGACTTCTTCTACTCTTCATCTATAACTCCTAAAATGTTGACCGACCTCCTCACAATGAACAAGACCATATCATTCCATGGTTGTGCTCTTCAGATTTTCTTCTTTGCCGGTTTAGCTGGGACGGAGGTTCTCTTGCTCTCGAGTATGTCGTATGACCGATATGCTGCTGTTTGCCACCCTCTCCACTATGTCTCCATAATGACAACAAAGAAGTGTTCATCTATGGTCGGTCTATCATTTATTCTTGGTTTCTCTGAAGCAGTGGTGCAGACCAGTTGTTTATTCAATCTTCGATATTGTGGATCGAATGTTATTGATCATTTCTACTGTGATTTCCCACCTTTGCTCCAATTGTCCTGCTCCAACTCTTTGCACTGCAGCCTGTTAACAATTTTCATTATTGGAACCTTCAGCTTATTCTCATTATCGGTAATTCTGGTCACCTACATGCTGATTCTCTCAGCCATTTTTCATATAAAGTCTCATGAGGGCCGACGGAAAGCATTCAGCACCTGTTCCTCCCATCTCATGTGTTCGACCATTTTTTACGTGGCTGTTTTCTTTACCTACATGCGCTCTCCCTCCAGTATCATGGAGAAACAAGACACGGTGGCTTCTATATTTTACTCTGTGGTGACCCCAATGTTAAATCCTCTCATATATAGCTTGAGGAACAAAGAGGTGAAGAAAGCTATTCTTTGGCTTTTAAAGATATTATAAACAAAGGCAATTTTTAAACAGTGTCCATGTGTCCATCATTATTGTTTATTTTTTATTTCCTTCAACACTAAAATATTTACTTCTACACATTCTTCTCCTTCCCCCCTCCCTACCTGCAGAGATACACTGGAACAACCCGACGTTGTGTCATGAGATGCCCTTTGCCATGAAAACGCGATGCGTGAATTGGTGATCAGGTGAGTTCTAAGTTTCCCTGTAACCGCCTGCACTTGGCTCTGCAGGGAGGGAGAAGGGAAGACGAGGGGAAGTATTTCAGCAATGTAGCCCACGATCCATGCAAACTTTTCCCATGCACATTGTTGAGGTTCCTGCATGAGATTAGTCCTACTCTCCAGAAGTTTGACCACATGCTCTCTCTTCCTAAACTCAAGATCATTTGAAATGTGAGGTCAATACTATGTCCATTCAAATAAATATTACTTTCTTAGTACCATCAAATGTATGTTGGTTGGGCACTCGTCAGATTTAATGCAGTCAATAAGTGAATAAGGGCTTGTTTCCATTGCCACTTGTGTCACTCCCGGCAGGAGGGACATTTGTTAAATATTGGTACTCATATCTGGAGGAAGAAAGGAGGCCACCCCTCTGAATACTGAGTCAAAAACAAACAAAATACACATTGAGGGTTTCACTGCCTAGATATACATAAAATATAACATTTCATGGTAATGACAATAAATAGTTACACAAGTGATATTGCATAAAAAAGTCCTTAATACACGCTGGTCATAATGTTAATAGCCTAACGCACGTTTCGTGACCTATGACCAGGTCGCTTCTTCAGAGGCAGAGGTTTTTTTTTCTAAGTTTATGAATACAAGACCGTTTATAAAAGCATAATATAAAAGCACATATATACAGCCACATCCAGGTATGTATTTTACATTTTTACCGTCCTGTCAGCCCAATACACGGCCAATTATAATTGCATTCAATAGTCAATCTTTGCAATACAGCATGACATAGAAGACTGAGGTTCAGGGATTGCACTTGCTCACCTGAGTGTAATCCTTTATATGCGGCTAGGGCAGGCATGGGCAAACTCGGCCCTCCAGCTGTTACGGAACTACAAGTCCCACAATGCATTTGCCTTTATGAGTCATGACTGTGGCTGTCAGACTCCTGCAATGCATTGTGGGACTTGTAGTTCCAGAACAGCTGGAGGGCCGAGTTTGCCCATGCCTGGGCTAGGGAGAGCACAACAGCACATCTGTGAAGCACTAATGAATCAAAAGGGATTGGCAGGCAGTCTTATAGGGGAGGTTAGTGTTAGTTGTAAGAATTGGGGAGGGTAGAGTTAGTTGTAGTGTACAACATTGAAGACAGGCTTAACTATAATTATAAAGCCAATTAAAATGGATCTCACCTGCCATTCACCCAGGGGCATAACTAGGCCCCACCAGGCCCCGTGGGGGGGGGGGGCTCAGAATTTCTGCAGGGGGGCCCGGTGGGGCCTAGTATAAACAGGAAGTCGCGTCAGAGACTATAGAGAGGAACGCATGCTGGAGCGCACGGAAGGTATGTAGCTGCTGCTGCCCAGACACTGCCCGCCACTGCCTAGACAGTAATTTAAGCTGGAGGGGAGCGCAAAGGGGAGAGCCCCGAGGTGAGGGAGGGGGGGAACGTCCCCCCTCCCCGCCGAGTGTGGCCATGGCTTTCCCCTCATGCTGCGACCCCTCCAGCCCCCCCAAAACGGCCCAGAGCGGGCCCCAGGGGGAGGTCCGGGCCCCCGCTTGGGAGCAGGGGCTGCAGGCCCTATTGTTACGCCAGTGCATTCACCCATATACGCAGGACCTACTTGATGGCGCACAAGAGGAGTCAGCGAGGGAGACTTGGGCACAGGAGAGGAATCGGCGCGGGACACTTAGGCGCAGGATACAGCCGGTGTGGCTGATCCTGCTGCTGCACAAGTTCCCGGCCGCGTTACTTACTATTCCCCCTCCAGGCCACCATGGATAGTGTGGGAATGATGTAATTCGGCTTCCAGCAGTTGCTGGAGGCCGAATCACAGTGTTTTAAAAGTAACTTCAGCTCTATCTTCTGACGGCGCTGAAGTTACTCCCTGTGTGCTGCTATAGCCGTAGTTCCTATTACGGCCTATAGTGGCGCCGGCTGTGCCCAAGTCTGCTGCGCTGGATTCGGCATGTTCGTACTTGATGTGCTGAAGATACACAAGCTGTTGAAATCCAGTCCACCTCCTTCCATAAGCCTCTCTAGGAATGTCTTCATGTATATGAGAAATAAAGCAGATTTGCAGCAGAATACCTGATGGTGCTGGATTCTGTTTCTTCATGTGATAGTGCTAGGTGTCGGTATAGAGGAGAGCAGTGTTAGATGTAGGTATGAGGGAGGTTTTAGGCATATGTGAGGGTGGGGGCGTTAGTGTTAGGCATAGGTGGTGGGGGTTAGTGTGGGGGTTAGTATTAGGTGTAGGTATGGGGCTATGGTAGATGTAGGTATGGGGTTAGGTTAGTGTTAGGCATATGTGGGGGCCCTCAATTAGTGTTAGGTGAAGATAGACAGAGTTTGAGGCATTGGTGGGAGTACCTCAATCAGCAATGCATACTCTGCATTGCTGATTAAGGTACCCCCACCCCACCTATGCCTTAGATTTTGCCAACAGCTCACCTTCACCTATCAATAACTGTTCATAAATATCCAAGGAAGTCCCGCTACACCAAGAGGTAGGGTGAAGTAGAAAAAATACTTTATTGTAAATCCATCTTAATCCATCACCAGTGTACAAGTAAAACGATCACGCGTATCAGAGCGATGTATGGCTCCTCAATCATAGCTCATGAGCTATGATTAAGGAGCCATACATCGCTCCGATACGCGTGATCGTTTAACTTGTACGCTGGTGATGGATTAAGATGGATTTACAATAAAGTATTTTTTCTACTTCACCCTACCTCTTGGTGTAGCGGGACTTCCTTGGATATTTATGGACTTTTGGCATTGATCTCCCTGCTCCCATCTGTGTACACACGTAAGTGTAGCGGTCTACCTTTTTGCTTTGCATTGCTTTATATCAATAACTGTTGCTGCAGACTGCAGAGTATTGCAAGCAGAAGCAAGTCGTGCCATTATTTGTTCCAACGTTGGAGTCCACCGATGCATCCTCCTTTCACCGCTCAGCTCTCCCCCAGTGCCCGGCATGTCTTCCTGCATTACATAATTACACAAGTGCAGAAAGACATGCCAGCACTAGGGGGAGAGCTGAATGGTGACAGGAAGTTGCACATCGCTGGAGTCAGGCGTTGGAGCAGGTGAGATAACGGCACGGCTTGTTTCTACTCGCAATGCTCTGCATTCAGGAGGCTGCAGGAGGACTCCGGTGTCACTCCCTGCCATGTTGGCACCCAGAGTGGTCTGCTCCTGTCACCACCCCCTTAGTCTGCCACAGTGGAGAAGTAAGTGTTGGGTTTTTTCCCCTGCAGGAGAATGCTGCATACATCTAATTTTATCTACTGAACATGCTGCAAAAATGTAGTGGTACCATTATCTACCTAACCCTAACCCATTCACGTCATTGGAAGCTCACTGCTCAGGCGCAGTATGAAGTTTTCTTGTACTGCACCTGCGCAGTAAGCTTTCGATGACGCGGGAGCGAGCAGGCCACGGCCATGTCCACGATGCCGCAGTTGGATGGCGTGCCGCGCTAGACCGGGGCCGGTGGCGGGGAACGGCGAATCGGAGGAGGACGGCGTGGGACATTACTGCTACAGGGAGCTGATAGAAGCCCCACGTAAGTGGCGAGTTTTATCCTCAGAACCCCCCCCACACAGAACCCCTTTAAGCTCCCCACAGCTGCTTCATGTTCTGTACACACACTGCTGCTCCATGCTCTGTACACACGCTGCTGCTCCATACTCTGTACACACGCTGCTGCTCCACACTCTGTACACACACTGCTGCTCCATGCTCTGTACACACGCTGCTGCTCCATACTCTGTACACACACTGCTGCTCCATGCTCTGTACATACGCTGCTGTTCCATGCTCTGTACACACGCTGCTGCTATTCTGGTGTCTCAACTTGTGCCTGTCCCCAGACACTGCACTGGTCCTGGTCTGAGGGGGGGTTCTGGGCAGCTGTGATTCCCCCCTCCCCCCCCCCCCGCATTTGCCTATGATCAGGGGGTCTGTGTGGCTGATTTTGTTGTAAAACCCCTCCCACAGTGTGATGTCAGGACCATGGCTCTGACAGTGTACTGTGTAACCTTATTGCATTGTGGGAACAAGCGGCTGTTTCCAACGGGAACAGTAAATTTGGGCGCCTGAGGCTAGTGGACAAATCGGGCGCCGCCATTCACTCCTATAATAAATATCGTTTAATGGGCGCCCGATAGGAAAAAAGGGCGCCGGAGAAAAATAACGTTTTAAAAGCGGCGCCCGGAGACTTAATGTTTTATTACTGTTTCTCATGATTACACATTATTTAATGATTTATACATTTTTAAAGTTTATTTTTAAACGAAAAACAGTACAATAATTTTTTTAAACATTACTTTTAAACGAAAAACAGTACATTTTTTTTTACATTATTTTTAAACGAAAAAACCAACAGGGGGGTCTTAGGTTTAGGCACCAACAGGGGGGTCTTAGGTTTAGGCACCAACAGGGGGGTCTTAGGTTTAGGCACTAACAGGGGGGTCTTAGGTTTAGGCACTAACAGGGGGGTCTAGGGGTTAGGGGTAGGTACAGGGAGGGTTACTTAGGCACCAACAGGGGGGGTCTTAGGTTTAGGCATCAACGGGGGGTCTAGGGGTTAGGGGTAGGTACAGGGAGGGTTACTTAGGCACCAACAGGGGGGGTCTTAGGTTTAGGCACTAACAGGGGGGTCTAGGGGTTAGGGGTAGGTACAGGGAGGGTTACTTAGTAATTTTTTTTTTTAAACGTTATTATACGTTTCACTATTTAAACGAAAGATTAACGTTTTTACAATTGCCAATTTAATGCACATTATTTAATGATTTATACCTTTATAAAACATTAATTTTAAACGAAAAACAGTACAATATTTTTTAAAACGTTATCCATGCTTATCGTTAAAAACCCGGCGCCCTTTTTTCCCAGCGCCCCTTTTTAACGTACGCGTTTCCAACTGCCAAGAAAGCCATATCTCCCTCTGCCGTATGTTCTTTTACTAAGCATTCTATGCACAGAGATCACCTAATTGCACTAAAGATGTCACCATGTGATAAATGTCAGAATGTAAATCAGGTTAAGGAAAGATTTTACAATGGGCAAACACTGACTAAATCATCTATAAATTAATATTGTAAAACAAATAAACAATTTTATTAATTACGTTTATTTTCACTACAGTTCCCCTTTAAAGCCTAGTAGAGATTGTTAGTGTAGTAAATACAGCCCATGCTGCAGAGATGTCCCACAGGATGCAGCTCCCTCGCTGGGACTGGAGGTAATTGATGAATTCACCTCTGGGGTGTCACAGAATGATTCTCAGCATCACTGAATGTATTATAAAAACACTGCAGATTATTACACGCTATATGATACCACATCAGACAGATGAGGCATATTGTTCTGCCTGTGAAATGCTTCTTATCTAAGGAACAGCTTTTATTATAATATCAGTGGCCACTCGGAAATTGCTGTACAATATTCATCTGCTGTTTACTCCACAACTTTGGTGTGTGATTGGAAGGCCCCTCCACAGAGTCTGTCTATGTTACTGCCTGTTTTTATTTTTTTTTCTCATTTTCTACTATTGTCGATACCGACCATCACTAATAAACAGAGTGTTTGTCTTCTCTAGCATACAATTCCAAAACATTTTCTACATGGCAACTTTATAAGTCTTTGTTATCATTAAAGCACACCTGTGCTTTAAGAGAGAGAGATGAGAGAGATATGGAGGCTACAATATTTATTTCCTTGTAAACCACAATGCACATTGCCTGTCAGCCCTACTAATCCTCTGCCTTTAATACTTTTATCCATAGCCCCTGAACAAGCATGCAGCAGATTAGGTGCTCTGACTGAAGTGTGACTAGATTTGCTGCATGCTTGTTTCAGGTGTGTGATTCAGACACTACTACAACCAAAGAGATCAGCAGGACTGCCAGGCAACTGTTATTGTTTAAAAGGAAATAAATGTGGCAGCCTTCATATACAGTACCTCTCATTTCAGGTGTGCTTTAATGATCACAACTTTTCTGGTGAGACAGCTTAGGACAGAGTCAGTCACAATGTCACTGGGGAGGAAGAGGATACGATTACTTGAGGTAAACCATTCTACTTGACATAAAAAGTTTCACTACAACAGAGCATCAAACTAGTGATGTCCGGTTCATGAGTGTTTGGTTCATTTAAGCCGGTTCTTTCCTGTGAGTTGAGTGATCCATCTCCTCACACTAAACCGAAGTTCCAGTTCAGTGGATGAGTCAGGAACTGCAGCTGCACAGGATCCTTTTCCACTGCAAAAACACAATTTTTGACCAATTTTGATGTGTGTTTTTTTTGTGTTTTTTATGCGTTTGCGTTTTTGACCAAATTTGGTGTGCGTTTTTTGTGCGTTTTTTATGCGTTAGCGTTTTTCTGATTGGCAAGTGTTGTCTTGAATTTTGAAAATAGATAGTGCTTAAATCAATACAAATCGCAAAACGCAAAGCGTTTTTGATGTGTTTTTCATGCGTTCCTAAACTTTGAAACACAAAATGCATCATAATCGCACAGACATGAGTTTGCGTTTTTTTTGTTTTTTTTTTTACATCAGAACGCAGCAGTGGAAAAGGCCACACAGGATTATTATTGTAAACAGGCTGCACTTAAAGAAAACCTGAACTGAAAATTAAAAGTCAAAATAAGCATACACAAGTCACACTTACCTTCCATGTAGTCTACGCCTCAGTGTCTTTCTCCTCTCCTGCGTCCTGTTTGTTCACTGTGATCAAGGGAATTTTCCGTCCTCCATTTTGAAAATGGCCATTACCCATAACAGCTTCCTGGTCAGCACACTGTTACACTGTAATATCACCGACTTGAGCCATAGGAAACATGGACACATCAGTTCTCCTCTCAGCTGTAACTGACAGCAACTGATATATAACTGACAGCAACTGATATATTTCAGTTCTGACAAAATGTTGTCAGAATTAGAAGGAATCATTATCAGAAGAAAATTGTGAGCCTCTGAGAGGAACTGATGGCAAGGTAACTATGTAATGTTCATTTGAAGTTACCTCATGTGTTTATTTTAAATATTTTTACTCAGTACAGGTTCTCTTTAAGAATCAGCAAACGCATGCGTTTTGTGTTTTTGGCAAAACGCAGCTAGTGGAAAAGGGCCCACACGCACAGCTGAAAGAGAAGGAGCCAGAAGGAGGAATAGTAGATGTCTGGGCCAATTAGCAGGGGAGGGGAGTGACTAGCAACCAGTTACTGCTAGCCAAACCCTCCTCAGTGAAATGAATCAAATGATTCGGTTCATGATCCGGTTCTTTTTAATGAATTGAATCGAATGATTCGATTCATTGAAAAGAGCCAGACTTCCCATCACTACAATCAAACTACCCTAATAAATGGACATCACACAAGCTTTTGTAGTAACAGATTACTCAGCAACCTCATGGGGAACCAGAACTCATAGGAGTGTATAAGGGGCATAATGAAAAGCCTCCTTACTAAAATGCTATCAAAAGCATTTCTGCCCTCTTAAAACAGAAGGTATTTGCAATAATTCATATGGTGTCTCCCACAATGCAACACTGTAAGCTAGCCACACCTCCAGTGCCGCTGGAATGCAATGATGGTTAATATTACAGAGCCATAATAATGCAACATGCATACAGACTGTTTTGGATTGTTTGATCCTTATCAGTGCATGGCATAGATTAATTTGGCTCTATGCAGTAGGACTTGTAACACCGAGAGGTACAGACTAAACAGCAAGCTCATGGTGAACCAGAACTCATTGGAGTGTGTAAGGGTCTGAAAGGGATCAACATGACTCCTTACTAAAAATGCTGTGTGAGGTACAAGCTCTTGTACTAATCTAAATCCCTTGTCATTGAACTGAACCTTTGTAAAAATGTGCTTTATCATTTGCACACATATACAGGCATAATTCATGATAATAAATTCTTGCCAGATGGCTGTTTTCTTATTTGTGGATGGTATATATTCTAATTCATGTTTTCAGTCTTATGAGCACCGGAAACTGTTGTGTGCCATTCATTCACCTTCCTCAGTGTATGACAAAATGACTGTTGGTAACCTTGAAACATTTTTCTTGATTCCAACAGTAATTTGTCCAGGGCTGATTACCTATCCTAACTGGCATTATGATTATTTCCAGATTTAGGGTCTAAAAGCCGTATAATTTTTTCACAAGCCTTTAGACCCTAAAAAAACAATAAAAAAGCAATAAAAAAAACCTACCACAACTCCTGCATATAACTCACTCAGGCACGGAATTACCGCTCTTGTCCCGAGCCTGACTCGGGATTACCACTAAGGAGGATATAAAACATGAAATAGGATGGCCTTATGTTAGCTTTCCACAAAATGGGGGATGCTCTATTTAAAGAAAAAATAAAAAAAATTTGTAGCACAAAATGTACTTATTTTATGTTAATGCAACAGACATATGGTACCGTATATACTCGCATATAAGCTGATCCATGTATAAGCTGAGGTACCTACTTTTCCCTCAGAAATTAAGGAAAAAGTGATTGACTCCTGTATAAGCCTCCTCCCCATAGCCAGATGTTCCCCCAGTACAAGTCAGCTCCCTCCCCATAGCCAGATGTGCCTCAAGGATGATACAGCTGTGTTTCAAGAAACCACTAGATGTGTCATAGATATGAGACACAGCGATTGGCACACAGGAAGAATCCCCGATCATTGCACAGCTGACACGTTGCTTGCACGCTCCGCTCCACAAGCCAGGGGACACAGGTAGTACTGAGCAGCGCACTCTGCACACCATGTTGGAGGGGATGGGGGACACAGCAGGGAGCCAGCTGACCAGAGCAGGATTACTAGTGCATGATCCTTACACTCCTCTGCCGTTAACAAAACCTGCTCCACCATCCATTCTGCTCCACTGACTCGCATATAAGCCAAGAGGGTAACTTTTCAGCACGTTTTTATGCTGGAAAATTAGGCTTATACGCGAGTATATACAGTAATAATTTCCTTCTTCAATTATGACACTGAAGCGTTTTGATCCAAAAAAGATTTTGGCAATGACATGTGTATTCCTCTATTAAAAATGATTTTTTAAAGGGACCCTGAGCAGTACAAAAAACAAAAAAACTAAACAAAAAGGAAATCTGGACTTACTTGGGGCTTCTTCCAACTGAGTGCCATTCAGAAACTACTATCATTGGGAAACTTCCTGAAGGCCCAGCTTCAACAAAAAATGAGGGATCATCTTATTGTGACTGTGGAGAGATCGAGACATGGGAGAGAAAATGGCAGCAGAGTGGGCAGACCTCACTGAAAAATCCCTTTGGCGTAGTTGTGGAAGACCAACCCTTCTACCTATGATTCCTTGAAATAAAATTCCCATTTATTTGGAACTAGCTGGACGCCCGGCGTTGCCCGGGTATGTATTTGGCTAGTGTTGGCATTGCCCACTTTTCCTAACACACAATTACTTAATGACCAAAGTATGTGAGCTTTGCGGTCTTTGGCATCAATAATTTTCAATGAAATAAAATTAATCTGATTGGATGTGGCTCCACCCCTTTTCTGAATTTGAGCCCCAATCACCCAATGGCCAACTGTACCAAGGTACAGGTGATTAACAGTGTAAGAATGGCAGCAATTAAATATTCCCCTTAAAAATCAATAGCTGGATTTGATTGGCTTTTATAGGCTCCACCCACTTTTCTGAATATTAATCCCAGTCACCCAGTGACCAACTGTGCAAAGTTTGAGAACCCTACCATTAACAGTGTAAGAATGGCTGCAGTTTACATTTGCGCAATGAAATTTGTATTTTTCTCCACCCACGTATTTCCTAACATTGTTCAGGTATGTATTTGGCTGGTGTTGGCTCCGCCTACTATTTCTAACCCTAACACACAATTACTCAATAACCAAGTTTGTGAGCTTTGCGGTCTTTGGCATCAATAATTTGCATTGAGATTAAATAGATCTGATTGGCTGTTTGTGGCTCCACCCCTTTGTCTGAATTTGAACCCCAGTCACCCAATGACCAACTGTACCAGGTTTAAGGCTTGTGCCATTAACAGTGCAAGAATGGTAGCAATTACATATTCCCCTTGAAAATCAATACGTGAATTTTGATTGGCTTTTGTAGGCTCCACCCTCTTCTCTGAATATTAATCCCAGTCACCCAGTGACCAATTGTGCAAAGTTTGAGAACCCTACCATTAAAAGTGTAAGAATTGCTGCAGTTTACATTTAATCAGTGAAATTTGCATTTGTCTCCGCCTACTGCTGACCCGGCATTGCCCGATTATGTATTTTGCAGGTGCTGACTGCGCCCACTTTTCCTAACCCTAACACACAATTAATCAATTACTCAATGACCAAGTTTGTGAGCTTTGCGGTCTTTGGCATCAATAACCTGCATTAAAATGAAACAAATCATATTGGCTGTTTGTGGCTCCACCCCCTTTTATAAATTAAACCCCAGTCACCCAATGATCAACTGTACCAGGTTTGAGGCTTGTGCCATTAACAGTGCAAGAATGGCAGCAATGAAATATTCCCCTGAAAAATCAATAGGTAATTTTTTATTGCCTTTTGTAGGCTCCACCCACTTTTCTGAATATTAACCCCAGTCACCCAGTAACCAACTGTGCAAAGTTTGAGAACCCTACCATTAACAGTGTAAGAATGGCTGCTGTTTACATTTTCCCAGTAAAATTTGTATTTGTCTCCGCTCACTTATGACCCGGCGTTGCCCTTTTATGTATTTGGCTGGTGTTGGCTGTGCCTACTTTTCTAACCCTAACACACAATTAATCAATTACCAGGTTTGTGATCTTTGCGGTGTTTGGCATCAATAATGTGCATTGAAATGAAACAAATTTAATTGGCTGTTTGTGGCTCCACCCCCTTTCTGAAATTGAACCCTAGTCACCCAATGATCAACTGTACCAGGTTTGAGGCTTGTGCCATTAACAGTGCAAGAATGGCAACAATGTAAATATTCCCCTTGAAAATCAATAGGTTAATTTTGATTGGCTTTTATAGACTCCACCCACCTTTTTGAATATTAATCCCAGTCACCCAGCGACCAACTGTGCAAAGTTTGAGAACCCTGCCATTAACAGTGTAAGAATGGCTGCAGTTTACATTTTCCAGTGTAATTTGTATTTGTCTCCGCCCCCTTTTTGGTTATGGTAATAAAAAGTATCCTATACTTTATTCCAGGTAATGTACTATGTGTGGGCCAAATTTCATTCAAATCTGTTCAGCCATTTTTGCGTGATCGAGTAACAAACATCCAAACATCCAAACATCCAAACATCCGAACTTTCCCATTTATTATATTAGTAGGATACACCGGGAGTCTTCTGGTTCAAAATCAATTTTGGACGTTTCTATTCATGATACAACAGTCAGAGACACATTAAACATTGATATAACGTCACATTACATTTTCTTGTGTTGTCTCTGTTTTCTCCTTTCTACTCTTTTGTTTCTCTTCTCTTCTTTCTTTTCCTTTTTTTCTGATTTCTGGTGTATTTATTAATATTGGAAGTGGAGTAAGATGCAAATAAGTTCCCAGGGACACAGGAGCACGTCTGGGAAGTCATGTTGATGCAAGTCATACAGCTGAAGTGAAAAAAACAAAAAAACTTGTACTTTTTTATTTTTCAGGCACCAGTATAAATATAGTCAAACTGTCATACTATTTATATAAGTAAAAGGACAGATAGGTGGGAATAGCCGTTCTTCAAGTTTGGATGAAAATCTATTTTTAAAACAGCAAAAATACTGAAGTTATTTTCAAAATTGTACAATTGTATTGGGAAGTCCCTTCCTCCCTAGGGTCCATTTCCACTGGCCAGATGCAATTGCATCGCATCCCATCCAGCCGCATCTAGCTGCAGGCGACTTCCGATTGTCTTTCAGAAGTCTGGATAAGGCTGTCTGTTTCTGCTTAGGGGAATTGGATTGGTGCTGCGAAAATCTGCAGCATGCCGTCCATAATTTTCCCGGGTCGCATTACATCACAAATGAAAATTTGCATGCAATGGAAACTACTCTATTGACATTTATTGGCTTCAGTTTTGATGCAATGTAAATTTGTGGGAAGTGGAAACGGGCCCTAATCTGACCGACTTCTACAAAAAAGATGAGAATCCGTTATGGGTTCAACTCAGGATTAGTGCTGAACGAACAGTGCTCGGCACTGTTCGTTATTCCCCGAACATTCGCGTGTTCGGGTCGAGCACAGCTGAGCACCACATGGTGCTCGGCCGCGCTGTTCGGTCTCCTCCCCTTGCTTATTGGCGCCTTTGCAGGCAGCAAATAAGCGGTGACGATGCTTTTTCCACAGATATGGTCACACAGCCTAGCTGGCTGTGATCATAGCTGTGATTTGCCACGTGTTCGGGTATATAAATACCTGAACGCACGGCTGGCTCCACCATTCGCATTGGGGTTTAGCTTGGGGTAGGTAGGAGACAGAGCTAGCGGTTAGGTGCCAGCACTGCCAGCCAGGGCAGCCACAGCGCCCCAGCATCACCACCACTGCCAGCAGCAGCCACAGAGCCCCAGCCTCACCACTGCCAGCAGCAGCCACAGTGCCCAAGCCTCACCACTGCCAGCAGCAGCCACAGTGCCCCAGCCTCACCACTGCCAGCAGCAGCCACAGTGCCCCAGCCTCACCACTGCCAGCAGCAGCCACAGTGCCCCAGCCTCACCACTACCAGCAGCAGCCACAGAGCCCCTGCCTCACCACTGCCAGCCGCAGCCACAGTGCCCCAGCCTCACCACTGCCAGCAGCAGCCACATAGCCACCGCCTCACCACCACTGCCAGCAGCAGCCACAGTGCCCCAGCCTCACCACTGCCAGCAGCAGCCACAGAGCCCCAGCCTCACCACCACTGCCAGCAGCAGCCACAGAGACCCTGCCTCACCACTGCCAGCAGCAGCCACAGAGCCCCTGCCTCATCACTGCCAGGCATTGGCAGCAGCCACAGTGCCCCTGCCTCACCACTGGCAGCAGCCACAGTGCCCATAAAAAACGCAGTTTATTGCATTTTACTCTTGCTTATTGTTGAAAAAAAAACAGTACTTTCAGGGCCAGCTGAGAACAGTTGTGCCCATAAAATAAACACACTATATTGCATTTTACTGTTGCTTATTGTTGAAAAAAAAAAACAGTACTTTTAGTGCCAGCTGGGAACAGTTGTGCCCATAGAAAAAAACACACTTTGTTGCATTTTGCAAGTTTTTTCAGGCCTGCAAAGCAGGCATGCTCGGGTCCAATTTGACTTCAATTAGGCTCGGTGTTCGGCCGAATATCTCGAATAGTGTTGATCGAACAGTGTTCACCACTGTTCGTTATTCCCCGAATATCGGGGTGTTCGGGTTCGGTTCGGGCTCGGCCGAGCACCTCATGGTGCTCGGCCGCGCTGTTTAGGGGCCCACACGGGCCGTTTTGGGGGGGGGGCTAGAGGGGACACAGCATGAGGGGAAAGCCATGGCCACAGTCGGCGGGGAGGGGGGATGGTCCCCCCTCCCTCACCTCGGGGCTCTCCCCTCTGCGCTCCCCTCCAGCTTAAGTTATAGTGAAGTGCGGGGCGGGCAGCAGCGGGCAGATACAGGCAATGGGCAGCGGCGGGCAGATACATACCTTCCGTGCGTTTCACGCGTACTCCTTGCTCTAGCGTCTGACATCACAGGAAGTGACGTCAGACGTTAGAGCAAGGATTATGCGGTGGAACGCACGGAAGGTATGTATACCTGCTGTGCGTTCCACCGCATACTCCTCGCTCTAGCGTCTGATGTCCCTGGAAGTGACGTCAGACGCTAGAACGAGGATGGAAGGTATGTATCTGCCTCCCGCTGCCTGCTGCCTGTATCTGCCTGCCGCTGCCCACACCGCATGTCACTATAACTTAAGCTGGAGGGGAACGCAGAGGGGAGAGCCCCGAGGTGAGGGAGGGGGGGAACCATCCTCCCTCCCCACCGACTGTGGCAGGGCTTTCCCCTCATGCTGCATCCCCTCCAGCCCCAATGTTCAGTTCCCCGTAGACAATTAGGTTCGGTGTTCGGCCGAATATGCCGAACATCTGTACCATGTTCGGCCGAGACGACCCGAACCCGAATATGTGGGTGTTCGATCAACACTAATCCCGAACATCTGGACCATGTTTGGCCGAGCCGACCCGAGCCGAATAACTGGGTGTTCGATCAACTCTGCTCAGGATCAAATATCTGACTCAACCATTTTGCAGAGCAATTTAGAAACACGTGCTAAAAAGTGATTTGCTACACGCTGCTGTGTAGACAATTTCTAACCCCTTCTAGACTTGCTGGAGATGTCATCTGTACCAGGGTTCAAACTGTCATATGTGGTGACCATGTGTATCAATAGGTAAGTTTCTCAAGTAGATAGAATTTTTTTTTACAAAGATATTTTGATAACGTGTGTAATTTCAATAAACAAATGACAATGAACTAATGACTATCTTTGCCTTATCAGGTAACGATGAGGGAGGAATAGCAGCCATCAACCTTCTAAGGATTGGTACCACTGTTACCAGGGATAGACAACTGCACGTGTAGGTTTGGGGGAGTAATAGGAATGCCTCCCCTTAGTTGTTATTCTCTTTTGAAACAGGTGGGTTGCTCTCTTGTCACTGACAAGTAGAGGTGTCGTGAATGTCAAATTTTGGGTTCGCGGACAATAAACGTGAACTTCCATAAGTGTTCACGAACAGGTGAATCTGGAGAACCGCCATAGACTACAATGGGCAGGCGAATTTTAAAACCTACAAAGATTGTTTCTGGCCACAAAAGTGATGGAAAAGTTATTTCAGGGGGTCTAACACCTGGACTGTGGCATGCCAAAGTGGGATCCATGCCGAAAGTCCCACCAAAAATTACAGAGTTGACGCAAAGTCGGGTTTTAGTTCCTAAAGTGCAGGAATCACATTATGCACAGCTCTGGGTGTCAGTGGTCTGTGGAGTGTCACACACACAAAAAAAGGAGACCGATGTGCTAGCCCTAAAAAGGGCTGTTTGGGATGCTTTCACAGCAAGTGAGGAACAAGAACACAGCTTTCCCTTCCTATCTGCAGCAAGTCTGTCCCTGCTTTCACTAACAGTATGCAGAATGAATCCAATATGGCCACCACAACTGCTTTTTGATAGGGGGTGGGGGTTCAAGAAGGGGTGCTAGCTGATTGGCTGCCATGTGTCTGCTGACTGCGAGGTAAGGGGTCAAAGTTTAGCTCAGTGATGATGTATAGGAGCAGGGCAGTTTCTAGGCTAAATTTCACCCAGTTCGAGAGTCAAAAAATTTGCCCCCCCCCCCCCAAAATCAAAGCTGCTAAGTGAAATCATGTCAATTCAATTTAATTCACTTTATTGTCATTGTGTAACACAATGAAATTACTTTTCATGACAACCCCACGGTGCATATAGGAACATAGTGATAGTAACAAGGAGGAGAAGAAATTATACAAGTATGCCAGGTATTACAGATGTTTAAACAATTTGTACACAGTGTTAATTATTTCAGAGAGGATTCAGAGTGCATCATGTTTATGGCGGATGGGAAAAAGCTGTCTTTCAGTCTGTTTGTGTGTGTGCGGATTGATCTAAAACGTTTACCTGATGGAAGGAGCTCAAACAGGGCATTTCCAGGGTGAGTGTTGTCCTTGATAATGTTTTTGGCCCTTCTCACGCTGCGAGTATTATACAAAAGTTCCAGTGATGGTAGTTCAGTGCCAATAATGGCTTCTGCTGTTTTAACAACTCGCTGCAGGGCTTCTCTAGTAACCTTCGTGCAGCTGTTGTACCAGGCCATCATGCAATTGGTCAGAACGCTTTCTATAGTGCATCTGTAGAAATTAATCAGCAGCTTCTGTGGGAGGTTAGCGCTCCTTAGTTTTCTCAGAAAGTAGAGGCGTTGTTGTGCTTTGCCAGTTAGAGCTAAAGCATTGTCAGCCCAGGACAGGTTCTCTGCGATGGTGACTCCCAAAAATTTGAAGCTGGAAACTCTCTCCACAGCCTCTGCATTGATCATTAGCGGTAGGTGAGTGGTCTTTTTGGTGGTCCTAAAGTCCAGAATAATTTCTTTGGTCTTCTTTGTATTTAATAACAGGTTGTTAATGTCGCACCATGCAGTCGGGTTCCTAACTTCTTCTCTGTATGCAGCTTCCTCATTGTCTGATATAAGCCCAATGACAGTCATATCATCTGCAAACGTAACAATTATGTTTGAGGTATGGATAGGCTGGCAGTCATGGGTGAAAAGTGCATAGAGGAGCGGGCTTAATACACAGCCCTGTGGCACGCCAGTGCTCAGGGTAAGGGTGGAGGATGTCTGTTTTCCTACTCTGACAGTTTGAGGGCGATTAGTAAGGAAGTCCAATAACCAAGTACATATGGAGGGAGCAAGACCTAGTGCATGGAGTTTGTTGGTCAGCTGGCTAGGTACAATGGTGTTAAATGCTGAGCTGTAGTCAACAAAGAGCATCCTAACATAGGAGTTGGGCTTTTCCAGGTGTGAGAGGGCAGCATGGAGAGCTACACAGATGGCATCCTCAGTCGATCTATTTGTTCGGTAAGCAAACTGGTGTTGATCTAGATTTGCTGGGATGGAGGCCTTGATGTGTGTGGCTACCAGTCGTTCAAAGCACTTGGCGATGACAGGGGTTAGAGCAACTGGTCGATAATCATTAAGACAGGTTATCCTAGGATTTTTTGGGACTGGCACAATGGTTGTAGATTTAAGGCATGATGGGACTACACCCAAGAACAGAGAGAGGTTGAATATTTGTGTAAAAACTTTTGCTAGTTGACCAGCACAGGCCTGGAGCACACGTCCTTGCACACCATCAGGACCTGCAGCTTTCCTGGTGTTGATATTTGTGAGTGCTTTCTGCACTTCATGTGTGTGAAGGATTAAAGGCTGTGAGTCTGTAGTGGGCCCAAAGTTGACTGGAGGCCGATTGTTGTCTTTTCCAAATCTAGCAAAGAAGTTGTTAAGTTCCTTGCTAGGCTGGGGATGTTATTGTCCAGTGTATATTGAGTGCTATTCTTCTTTTTGTAATCTGTAAATAGTTGAATGCTTTGCCACATCCTCTTTGGGTTTGAGTCAAAAGGCTTATTGAAACCAACTCACCATTTTTATTTTATTTTTAATTTTTTTTACTCTGCGTCTGACCACCTGCTCAGGGAAAAAAAGAGTGACCCTCTCCCCCTCTAGCCAGGGAGTCACAGTCAGACCATGGTGGGCTCTGACCACCAGCCCAGGGCAAAAAGAGCACCCCCCTACCACCCACAGCCAGGGAGTCACAGTCAGACCATGGTGGTTTGACCGTCAGACCACTATGGTCTGACTTTGACTCCCTGGCTGTGGGTGGTAGGGGGGTGCTCTTTTTGCCCTGGGCTGGTGGTCAGAGCCCACCATGGTCTGACTGTGACTCCCTGGCTGGGGATGGGGGGGTACTCTTTTTGCCCTGGGCTGGTTGGTGGTCAGACTCTGACCACCAGTCCAGGGCAAAAAGAGTGCCCCCCTACCCCCAGCCAGGGAGTCACACTGTTAGACCATCACCATGGTGTGTTCTGACCACCAGCCCAGGGCAAAAAGAGCGCCGCCTCCCCCTCCCCCAGCAGCCACGTCAGAAAGAGAGAGGCAGTGCAGTACATAGACTGCCTGCCTTACTGCCTACTTACCATGAGGTCCATCTCATGGCAGGTGGAACTGGAAGAAGGCGTCGGGCCAGGATCGGTGGGGGTCCGGGCGGGGGACCATGGAGGTGCTAGCGGGCAGCGGCAGCAAGGGCAAGGGCCAAGGCACACACTAGCAGCAGTGGCAGCGAGGAGCCCGAGTCCAACTGGCCAAAAATACTCCACCTTCTGGGGCTGGGCTCCGCCGCACACTGCTGCTGCACACAGGGATGAGCCTGGGGTGCCTGGCACCTGGGTGCAAGATTTTCTCTGGCGCCTATGGGAGTGGTTAAATTAACCGTGCCCAACCACATAACCACACCTATGTCCTGCCTAATCACACCCACACCTTCCACCTCTTTACGCATGCATGTGGTACCCCATTCCTACCCCTCTTCCATGGGCTTGCTCCTGGCTGGCTTTGGCTGCCTGCGAGTCTGCTAGTCTCTGGACTGACTCAGGTTGAGAGGCTCTGCGAGTGCGACGCAGTCACACACTGCGTATTTATGGCTGCCTGCGGCCACCCTACTCTCGCTCGCTGTCGCCGGCTCCTCTCCCCGCCAAGCCCAAGCGTGAGGTGGGCTGCCTGTATCTTTCCCGTTGCGCCGCGCAGCCTGCCAGTGTTGCCAACCTTTCACGTTATTTTTTACTGACAAATACCTAAACATTTACTGACAAAAGATTATTTTTACTGACAAAATTTCCCCACTAAATGCACATAAGAGACAGCGTTTCACCAGTAAATGCACGTAATGACAGACAGCTTTTCACCAGTAAATGCACATAATAAGAGACCGCTTTTCACCAGTAAATGCACATAATAAGAGACCGCTTTTCACCAGTAAATGCACATAATAAGAGACCGCTTTTCACCAGTAAATGCACATAATAAGAGACCGCTTTTCACCAGTAAATGCACATAATAAGAGACCGCTTTTCACCAGTAAATGCACATAATAAGAGACAGCTTTTCACCAGTAAATGCACATAATAAGAGACAGCTTTTCACCAGTAAATGCACATAATGACAAACAGCCAGTGTCCCCAGTATATGTAGCCAGCCTGGACCCCCTTTAGGCAGTGAGTGACAGGGAGCCCCTTTAGGCAGTGAGTGACAGGGAGCCCCTTTAGGCAGTGAGTGACAGGGAGCCTGTTGGAGTTTAAAGTTATTTCAGATGTGCCTACATGGATTGAACTTTGTATGCTATACACAGGGAATCTTTTGATACGCCTTGAGCGGTAAACAAAGGCCTGTATTTCATACTGTAAATGACTGTTTACAGCCACACAATAGCTGTATAGGAATGAAGTCAATGCCCAGCCCCCGACGAGCGGCAATGGAGGATTCAGCAGAGGACTCCTAGCTTACAGAAGCCAGTTTGTCTGGTTTGGTCAACAATGGTCCATGGGACTAGCTACAACAAGTTCCTTCCCCCCAGCTGCTAAGGGCAGGAACTATTGATGATGTATAACACAGAGGAGGAGTCTCTATACCTGTGGTATCCAGATATAAGACAATGCTTGGGAAGCTCTCTGTCTCTCTCTCTTGGAATGCTGACATGGACTGTGAGATAGAAAGGGGCTCAGCTAATGAAAGTGTGTGACTGTGCATAGGGTATATAGAGCCATTATGTGAGTCACATAGTTTGTATGCTCTAACTTGTACATATGTATATTTGTAAATAAACCCCTTTTATTTAACCCTTTTGAAACAACCTCAAGTGTCTGGTCATTAACATAGAAATAAGTTAACATAAGCTAGAGTACATTCTACAGAGCCCCTTTAGGCAGTGAGTGACAGGGAGCCCCTTTAGGCAGTGAGTGACAGGGAGCCCCTTTAGGCAGTGAGTGACAGGGAGCCTTTTATGCAATGAGTGACAGGGAGCCCTTTAGGTAGTGAGTGACAGGGAGCCCCTTTAGGCAGTGAGTGAAACGGGAACACCTTTAGGCAGTGAGTGACAGGGAGCCCCTTTAGGCAGTGAGTGACAGGGAGCCCCTTTAGGCAGTGAGTGACAGGGAGCCCCTTTAGGCAGTGAGTGACAGGGAGCCCCTTTAGGCAGTGAGTGACATGGAGCCCCTTTAGGCAGTGAGTGACAGGGAGTCCCTTTAGGCAGTGAGTGACAGGGAGCCCCTTTAGGCAGTGAGTGACAGGGAGCCTTTTATGCAGTGAGTGACAGGGAGCCCCTTTAGGCAGTGAGTGACAGGGAGCCCCTTTAGGCAGTGAGTGACAGGGAGTCCCTTTAGGCAGTGAGTGACAGGGAGCCCGTTTGAGCAGTGAGTGACAGGGAGCCCCTTTAGGCAGTGAGTGACAGGGAGCAGCTTTAGGCAGTGAGTGACAGGGAGCCCCTTTAGGCAGTGAGTGACAGGGAGCCCGTTTGAGCAGTGAGTGACAGGGAGCCCGTTTAGGCAGTGAGTGGCAGGGAGCCCCTTTAGGCAGTGAGTGACAGGGAGCCCCTTTAGGCAGTGAGTGACAGGGAGCCCGTTTGAGCAGTGAGTGACAGGGAGCCCCTTTAGGCAGTGAGTGGCAGGGAGCCCCTTTAGGCAGTGAGTGGCAGGGAGCCCCTTTAGGCAGTGAGTGACAGGGAGCCCTTTAGGCAGTGAGTGACAGAGAGCCCCCCAGCCGCCGCCGCTCCCGCCTCACCTTACAGACCTCAGGATCAGCGGCAACCCGACCAGTACGAGCGGGCGCCAGACGCACCCGCTCTATATGCGGAAGTGATGTCACTTCCGCATATCAGTGCGGGCGCTGGGTCCTAGCGCCCGCACAATTGGTCGCCGCCTGATCGAGGTCTGAGTGAGGCGCCAGGAGGGAGGGGGGGGAGCAGCGGCGGTGGCCACAGGGACGGAGGGAGCGTGACGTCACATCCTTCTGCCTGGCGCCCCCCAATCTTTCACTCTCATCGGCGCCCCGTTCAGCAGAACTGGCTGAACGGGGCAAGAAACTGCCCTGTATAGGGGGTGGGTCAAATACGCCAAATGTTAGCTGTTCGCCACAATTGCGAACAGCGGAAGTTCGCAGAGTACTGTTCACCAGCGAACAGTTCGGGCCATCTCTACTGGCAAGTGGTAACACATCCCAGGCGGTATCGAGATGTTAAAATTGATATGTGAAGGTGATAGAGCCACTATAATAGAGAGAGTGTATAATGTGGACTCTAGAGGCACACCATAATTGATGTGGTAAAGCTGACCTTACCGTCAAAAGGATAAACCACTGTGTACATTTTAAGCACAGTACTTGACAAAATTGTTCTAAAAAAGTAAATTTGTAGAGTGGTTTATTATTTTGACAATAGGCTTACAGTCACCACGTTACTTTTGGGACACTTCTACAGCCACAGTATACACTCCCTAATATTTGGTTAGTGAAGTCGACTGCGACTCTACCCACCATATTGATTTAGGGTGGTAAGCAAAGTATGTTTAGCATATTCACACTGCAGGGGATATTCACATGAAAATTAAAGCGGATCCGAGATAAAAAAACTAACTATAACAAGTAACTTGTCTATATATCTTATCTAAAGTTTAGATAGTTTACACAGCAAATCTAGCTGCAAACAGCTTCAATAGAATATGATTATTTCTTCCTGTGATACGACAGCAGCCATGTTGTTTGTAAACATTACACAGAGGAAGGCTTATCTGCATCTTGAGCAAAAAAACCTCTGAAATCTCTGGCTAGTAATACCTCTCCCTCCTCTTGCCCAGACTGAGCTCCCATGAGCCCTTGCTACTATCGGAAAGTGCCTTGGCTCTCTGAAAACCTGTGGGCGTGGCTTGTGACGTTTATAGGGAATTAGAGTATTAAAACAAAAACAAAATAAAGTATTTGGCTTAAGGAATGCCCTATAAACAATAGGAAAGGAACACAATTATGCAATGAGTAAAAGTTCATCTCGGATCCACTTTAAGTACTTATTTGCCTTAAAACTTTCAACTGTGCTCCAAATCTTTCTTCATACTGTTGCCAAGCGCTCAACCATCGCCTTCCATTTGGAAAGTGTAGATGTTTTAGACATACCATACCATCAAAACATACCTTATTATGACATCAAAACATACCATACCATCAAAACATACCATATTATAACATCAAAACATGCCATACCATAACATATCATCAGAAAGTTCAAGAATATGCTGAAAAATAAATTCACAAGAACACATTTTTGGATGAAAATAGAAAGTTTGGTGCGTGCTGTTTTTGTAACTTTATTGAGAAGTAAGTTATGACTGCTGTTTTTTTTTTTTTTTATTAGCAGATGGTGATTACTTATTTCTATGTGAAGTTTTAGGCTCGACTGTGTTAAAAACCTTCCCATTTTTTTGTTTAAATCCATTATTGCAAATAGTGAATTCAATGGATAGAAAAAACAAGACACAAGTAGCCATATTTGAGTTTTCTGGGCTAACAGATAACGGAGAACTTGCCCTATTCCTCTTCCTATTCTTTTTGCTGGTTTATACCGTGACTATTGTAGGAAACACAGGCATGATAATTCTTATCTATTCTTTTTCCAAGCTTCACAGTCCGATGTACTATTTGTTGAGTAGCCTTTCTTTTGTGGATCTTCTTTACACTTCGACTGTTACGCCAAAAATGTTGTGTGATCTTTTGAACCTTAAGAAGTCGATTACGTTTATTGGTTGTGCCCTTCAGTTTTACTTCTTTGCTGCTCTGGCAAACACAGAAGGTATGCTTCTCTCAGTCATGTCATATGACCGTTATGTGGCCATCTGCCACCCTCTCCACTACACCTTGATAATGACCAAGAAGAAGTGTTTTGGTATGGTCCTTTACTGTTCCTCTGTAGGACTCTTACAGTCCTCTGTACACACCAGCTGTGTGTTCAGCCTTCCATTTTGTGGACCAAACCATATTGATCATTTCTACTGTGACCTTCCACCAATGCTCATGTTGTCGTGTTCTAACACTCTCCACTGTGATAGAATAACTGCCTTTCTTATATTGGGCTTTGGAATATACCTAATGACATCAATCTCTGTCTCATACACTTTTATAATTTCTACCATTTTAAGGATGACCTCTTCCAAGGGCAGGCAGAAGACTTTTAGTACCTGTTCCTCACATATTATTTGTGTCTTGACCTTCTGTACTGCAGTTTTCTTTGTCTATTTGCATCCTAATTCAGGCACCTTTGAGAAACAGGACAAAGTAGCCTCCGTTTTCTACTGCATAATAACTCCAATGTTGAATCCTCTTATCTACAGTCTGAGGAACCAAGAGGTGAAAAGGAATCTTATGCAAGCCATGCTGCAAATGTCCCACAATCCATCAGCGAAGTGGGAAGACTGAGTCCTGTAAATTAGAATCCTATAATTGGTGTCACGTTTGCTTTTGCACTTGAAATGAACTGTTCAGGAAATGATGGCCTCACCTTCACATGATATTGTAAACAAGAGGTTTGCAGAGGAGTTTTAACCCAACATTAAACTACATCCAAATCTCTAACCAATACCCTATTTCCCACAAGAAAAGGGGGGTGGCTGATCATGTGGTGAAACCCTTCCCATTATGTCAGACATATTCCTGTTTGTGAGCCTCATTGTATTGTTGGAAATAATGGCTGTAGCCAACAGCCAAGCAAGCAGTATCTCCCTCTGTGCATATATAGTGATTCTGAGGAGTTGTGGTTGGTCAGAGTTGGAATGTATTTGGACAGCACAGTGGCATAGTGGTTAGCGCTCTCGCTTCACAGCAAATCCCAGCCCGGTCAACATCTGCAAGGAGTTTGTATGTTCTCACTCCGGGTTCCCCCCACATCCCAAAAACATACAGATAAGTTAATTGGCTTCCCCCTAAAATTGGTCCTAGATTATGATACACGCACTACACAATACATTTATAGACATATGACTATGGTAGGGACTAGATTGTGAGCCCTGAGGGACAGTTAGTGACATTATACTCTGTACAGCACTGCATAATATGTCGGCACTATATAAATACTAAAATAAATGAATGAAATATACCCTCATTGTATACATCTGATCTATTTCCCAGGATGAGGCATGTCTTGAACTGATCCATGACAGTGGACTATACAATGCATCTAAATTGTCATTTACGGATACACTTTTCAGCTTTGGGCTGAATCTAAGCAATAATTATTTTCTTTTTAAAGAGAATTTTTTCCTCCAACCACGAGGCACAGCTATGGGGTCCAGTGTCACTCCTTTCTTTGCAGGTGCATTTATGCCTAATTTTGAGAAGGATTTTCTGTATCCCTGTGTAGCGTTGTTTGCCAAGCACTGCAGTGTTTGGTATCACTACATAGACAATGGCCTCAATTCTCGTAGGGTTATCAAACAAATTACCTCATGCAAGGTAATTTACCTCATGAGTAAATGACATTTAGCAATTCTGGTGGATTTTAGTCATGTTTTACCCCATGAGGTAAATTTTGAGGTAATTCATGAGGTTATTTACCAAAAATAGCTATTATCATGGAAATTAGGGGGAGTGTTGGCACATAATTTAGCGATCAGTTTAAGACCTGCCTGTACCTGGAGGTAAAGTCAATTTGTATGCATTGTGCAGATTTTAGTGGAGTTCCTATTGCTGTTTTAGTGTTGTTCCTATTCAGGCTGTGTAATAGAAAAGAATAGTAGAAATAAAACTCCAAATATTTACTGGATGACTTATTTTTTATAAAGGATGCCTATAAATATACTTTTCATAGGTCGCTACATAATCAAATACACCTTCCCACCTCAAAAAAAATAAAAATAAAAAATAAATCTTCCAAAGACTTGCCTAACTTATGGAAGGCAATTAAAGACTACTATTATTTATTTATTGCATGCTTACCGCTGAAATACCTCATGTTTTACCTCACTTAATGCATTTACCTCATGTTTAGAAATGGAGAAAAATCTTTCAGAATTGCTAGAAAAAGAGGAAAATACCTCATGAGGTATTTTACCTACAAAAATTATTTACCTCACAAAGCTACTAGAACTGAGGCCATTGTGTTTTTTCAGTATGGAGGGGCGACATTAATATTACGTAGCTAGAGGTGCCCTCAGTATTAGGTAGCTAGAGGTTCCCCTGACTGAAGGGAGATCTGGTCAGTGGAATGCAGAGACCAGGGTGAGTAACCTCTCATTTACACTATCAGCAGGACTCTGTATAGGGAAGGAGGGAGGGAGGCACATGGGGAGGGAAGCGAGCCGCCTCTCCATCATCAGACGCTTCTAGGCACGTTCCTACAGTGCCTTATAGTAAATCCAGCCCTGTCAAGGAGGTTTCATAGGCACATTCTTGTCAGCAGATATCCAGAGAAACCGGAATTTCAAACCCACGAATCCCTGCCTACAGAAAGAATAAGACAGTGGCCGTGGGTGTATGTCTGCTCAGATCTTTTTACTACCCCTGAGGGACCTGATACTTTTCTTGGTCCGTTGCCACCTGGACAGGATGTTTTGCATGAGGAGGACTGCAGATGGCGACTCATCTGCATTGTAAATCAACTCCTGTAACTTTTTACACTATAAAACTCCCTCCGTTTTAGAGTATATTTATTAAATAATAACATGATCTAACCTCTTACAGGGTTTACAAATTATTATTATTATTATTGCTGATTGATATAGTGCCATCATCTTCCGTGGTGCTGTACAACAGGAGAAACCAACAAAGGTACACATTATCCCAACTTTGGCATACTGTACATAACAACACAGTAATTGGTACGTCATATAGAAAGGATTGACAATATAGAAAGACACAGGGACAAATTGTATAGTGAGCAACAAAGTAAGAATGAGCTAGAAGACCGCAGCAGTCTCGCAAGTGCAGATTGCACTTAAATTGGAATAAAATTCTGACATAATATTTAATAAAAATGTGTTGTCCTACTTTTTATTACCAATTCAGTTACCATATTTTCTTTTGTGCACAAGTGATATTGCCTGTTTACAAATGACAAGGTCCCAAAGTACAGTTTATCTGCTCTGAAAGCTGCCATTGCATTTTAATTATAGATTTTAATATAAAAATACAGCAGCTATCTAGTGAAAATGTCTCTTATGTCTCTGTTTGTCAGCTCAGTACAGTTTTGTTTCAGCACAGGGCTGGCTGTAACTAATTGTAGCAACAGAGGAATGTAAACAAAAGATAATGTTATCACCTCTTCAGATGTGGATCATAAGCTAAGGAGCTTTCCACTGCAAATTGCTGTGTTTAACTGTTTAAACGCTGTTCTGCTACATTTTTTTTGGGTGTGATAGTAGGTTTAATGCTAGGAATACACGGTACGTTTTGTACCGTGTAATCGAGCCTCTGATGGCTCGATTGATAAAATCTGACATGCCCGATCACCCGCCAAATCGATTCCCTGCTCGATACCGTGGGCAGGACAATAGAAGAAAATGAGGAGAAGATAAGAAGCGCCCGCGGGTCGAGCGGGAATCGATCCAGGCGCCCGCAGGGACGAGCGGGGACGCACCGGAATCGATCCAGCGGCTCAATTACATGGTACAAAACGTACCGTGTATTCCTAGCATAAAGCTGTAAATAATCTTTTAGAGCAAAGAAGAAATTCTGACTTTCAGTATTTAAAGGAAACCAGAGAGGAATCATTAAAAGTTATTTATACATACCTGGGGCTTCCCGCAGCTGCAGAAACCCTAATCACTCCCACACCGAGGTCCTCAGCTTCCTCAGTTCGCCGGTGCGGGTCCCGTACTTCCAGGGGGCATGGCTAGCCTACGCCAGTGAAGTGCGCTGTGAGGAATAATTAAAAGTTATTTATACATACCTGGGGCTTCCCGCAGCTGCAGAAACCCTAATCGCTCCCACGCCAAGGTCCTCAGCTTCCTCCGTTCGCCGGTGCGGGTCCCGTCCTTCCAGGGGGCGTGGCCAGCCTACGCCAGTGAAGTGCGCTGTTTGCGTATCTCTCCAGCAGCCGCTGGAGAGGTACGCAAGGAGCGCACTTCAGCTACGATCGACTGGCCAGTTGGGCTGAAGTGACGGGACCCGCACCGGCAAACGGAGGAAGCTGAGGACCGCAGCGTGGGAGCGATTAGGGTTTCTGCAGCTGCGGGAAGCCCCAGGTATGTATAAATAACTTTTAATTATTCCTCTCTGGTTCTCTTTAAGTCAATGACTTTAGTAGTCAATAGCCAAACCTCCATACCTGCTATAATCACCAAATTTGCAGGGCATGTTAAGTAGAATAGTGGAAATAAGGTGAAAAAAATCAAAAAGACCTTGTAGTTTTCAAGAAAATCGATGTTGAAGCTCCAATAGGAAAAATGCTTTGTAGTACAAACCATCCATAAGCTCACAATTTCCTGGTGTTCTTTTTTTTAGCTTGATGTTCCTAAACATTTGTTTTGATGTTCTTGGTGACATATCTATTCATGACAATATGGGCCCCAATCCAATTCACTTTTTCTCCTAGAATATCATTTTTGTACTCTGCAATTGAAGAATTACCCAAAAAGCAGGTGAAAAAAGTATTTGCTGATGACTTAAAGGGCATTTTACTTATAAAGGAAAACATCACCTAGGGGAAAACTTGGGAGGAAAAATGAATTAGGTTGGGCTTAAAGGAATACTGTAACCCTAATCCAACCCCCCACACAAAATATATGTACCGTATCTCCTTTTTGCCAGTAGCAGAATCCGCAGATGTTGCCGCTCTCCACCCCCATTGTGCCGGTTATTTCCCCCGTTCGTGTATCTCCAGAATCCAACATGGCGGCCAGTCCCTCAGATACTTCCGGGCATTGAGCAGTACCGATGATTTGGGAACTTCCCTATTGCTCTGTGCACAAGAGGACGTCATTAACAGGCATGCGCAGAATGTCTTCTCGTGCTCGCGCAGAGTTACATCGTGCACTGCTGCAGCGCATCGTTCCCTGAGCCAGCAGGCAGCTCAAAGGTAAAATATATTCCATGCCATATCCCCACTGCGGGGAGGCCAGCCCAACCTCTCTCACCCTATCTGGAGAGACAACGAGATTCACATTTGCAGGAGCACGCCTGGAGGGGCGGGAGGACAGCTGCAGTGCGTCCCCCCCTCGCTCGCTCTCCCTCTCTGCACTGTGAGCGGGGACGCGTATTACAAGTGAGGGAGCGTGCATAGAGATGCGGGTGAAGTAGCTGGAGGGGGCGTGCATAGGCTGGAACGCAGGGAAAAGCGCTTCTTCTTCCTGAGTTCAAATCTCCGACTTTAAAGTCGAAGATTTCAGATGACTGTACCGAGGCAACCGGGACTCTTACCGCATGGACTGACCGACTAAAAGGTATGTCCCAAAAGACACAACATACCACAGTAGTCCGTTTTATATAGATAAAAAGGGTTACAGTATTCCTTTAATGTCAACTTTGGCAAATTGCTAATTGCTGCAGGTTTGTAGACTAAAGGTGCTACGTGGAAAAATAATTGCTAAGGCACAGAGCACGGCACATAATTAATATTATTTACCATTTGTAAGAATTCATCCTATGCTCTAGAGTAGAGGATAACTACACCCATGGGTTTCTCAGTTCAGTATTAAAGACCGTTCTCATCGAAGCACACCATTGTGTGCCGAACAAGACAATTATTAATGTCGGTTTTCGTTATCTCTGGTGTTTTTCATCACTTTAATTCAACACAGGACACAGTTTGACAGTTGAGTGCTTCTTTATCCCACTGCTGATAATGCTTTCATTTTGTTGTGTTCTTTGTGTAAAAATAACATCATAGTTATGTTTTGTTTTGCACATTATTCATGGAAAAAAATAACAGTTTTTTTTTAGTGGGTCCCACAAAATGTTCTCAACAATCCTAACCTGTTGCACAAATACATCTCCAAATCTATTACTTATTTTCATTATGGGTGGGTTTTACCAGTCGTATTTTGACATTGTAATTATGAACAACTAATAAAGGAAACCCGGCTTTCAGGTCTTCATACATAACCTACTGTAATACTAGAATACCTGTATAGGCTATGATTCAAGAATGCTGAAGGAATAGTTGTACTATACCATTGGGATTTCAACATCACATTATTTACAGTATAAATATTAAAGTAAAAACATGACTGTGTCAATCCAAAACCATGCAGGTAGGTTGGTGAGCACATGGAGATATTCGACCCGCCCCCATACATCATCCTTGGGCTAAACTTTGACCCCTTACATCACAGTCAGAAGGCACATGGCAGCCAATCAGTCTGCACCCCCTCACGGACCTCCAGACCAAAATCATCTGCTGCTATCTCAGGGGACTGAGACATGATCTGTGGTAGGGAGAGAGGGAAAAGTTCGGAGCTCACTTCTCAATAGCTTCTAATGTAGATACATATCAAAGATTGAGACGGCAAGGTGATTGTTACTCCCTTAGACTCAGGAATTCTGACAGCAGCACTGCGCCCCCCTGTTGTTTGAAGTGGGAGGTGCCTAGGGCACCTGGCATATGTGCACCCTTAAATATACGAGTCTGGTGTCTCTCTGTCTGATACTCCACAGACACCCACTGGCACTGACCCACACCTCTGCCCACTTCAAATGCTATAATTGAGTGCCACATAACTCAAGCAGAGCACTATCACTATTACTCCAGGGCCTGAGTAATCACTGTATTGTGTTTGAACTGTTGCATATCTCAGTGTCTGTCTGATACTCCACAGACAGAGCCCACTGCCACTGACCCACACCTGTGCCCACTCCTAGTGATATATAATTGTGTGCTACATAACGCAAGCAGAGTACTATCACTACTGCTCCAGGGCCTCTGTTATTATCACTGACATTTAAAAGCAGTCCTTTATTCATCAAATGTAGGAATTGACTGTGATTTCTGCCCTTTAGGGATTAAAACCTGACTCTGCATCAACTCTTTGGTGGGACTTTTGGCATGGAACCTCCTCTGGGATGCCATGATCCAGGCGTTAGACCCTTTGAAACAAGTTTGCCATCACTTTTGTGGCCAGAAACAGTCTTAGTAGGTTTCTAAATTCACCTGCCCATTGAAGTCTAGGCGGTTCGTGCAAACTCAAACTTTTCCGGAAGTTCGAGTTTGCCGTTCGCGAACCCAAAATTCGATGTTAGCGACATCTCTAGTTATGGGTAGAACATTGTATTAAGTATATGTGTTGAAATGGAATGCAATGCATGTAGTGTGAATGAAGCCTAAAGATTCATTCATACTACCTGTTTTGAATCATCGACTGTCCTATCCTATTTCTTGCGATTGATTGGGTGTTCAGGCCCACCAACGGAGGGGAAAATGATAACCAATCCAATCAGACCAAAATAATTTTTGGGAAATTTAGATCGATAGGCCAATTGATAGAACAATTGTTTTTCATTGATTGTCACCATTAACAGTACCTGATTTATTTGACCAAACGGTTGATCGTTCCGAAGGTTGTCGTTAATGGGCACCTTAACGCTGAAGTCTCTGCTTGAGACTGTCCCGGTCTGCACTCTATGGCCTCAATTCACTAAGCTTTATCAAACACCTTATGGAACGTTTGATAATTTATCTCATGGGTAAAATCTAATTTTGAATTCACTAAGGTTTTATAGATGTATTGAACATTTTATTGATAAATCATTCGATAAACATATAGCACCTTAGTTAATTCAAAATTAGAGTTTACACATGAGGTAAATTATCAAACGTTCCATAAAGTGTTTGATAAAGTTTAGTGAATTGAGGCCTATAAGTGATTTGGGGAATAAAGGACCAGAGAAACAATTGTGGTCCAAAGCAATGTGTCAACTTTATTACAAAGGGTGATATTCACCAAAAGCTGAGACAATGGAACTATTACAAACACTAGTGCACATGACAGGCGGGGACCCCGAGCACTGCCACTGCTCAGGACCCCCAAACCAGCATGTAACACAATGGGGGAGTGCAGGTGAGCCCCGGAGCTGCCACTACCAGGAACTCACCCCCACCACTCCTTCAACTTACCAAACACAAAAGGATTGCTCACTCCCAGACAGCACTCTGCCACTTATATAGTCTTCAGACTGCCAGTCAGCCAATAAGAAGTGCAAACACATTACACCTAGTCTGCAGTACTTAATTAAGCAGAGTCTGAGCAATTCAGCCAATCGTTGGACTTGGAGAGGACTTCAGTCGCAAATAGACAAAGGCTATATGACCAGCAGGGGGCACCAGCGTGCAGTAAACTCCCTCTCTAAATTAGGAGGGGGGCAGATGAGAGGGAGTTTCCTGCACACTGGTGCCCCCTGCTGGCCATATAGCCCTTGTCTATATGCGACTGAACCCTCTCCAATGATTGCGTGAATTGCTCAGCCTCTGCTCAATTAAGAACTGCAGACTAGGTGTAATGTATTTGCACTTCTTATTGGCTGACTGGCAGTCTGCGGACTATATAAGTGGCAGAGTGCTGTCTGGGAGTGAGCAATCCTTTTGTGACAATAGAACTATTGAAAGCCATGGCAACACTGATCTAAAAACAACTAGTTGGCCCCACACCCTCCATGCCGACAGCCACACACTCTCTAACTTCTCTGGAATAAAAAGTGTAAGTGCCAGTACAGTATGTCGGCTGGCAGATAAAAACAAGTGGCATTCGAGGGCAATGGTATGATACAGCACAGAGTCAGGTAAGTGGGATATTGCAAACACTGCTCTAACAACTGACAGTGACCAATATCCCTCTGAGCAACCTGAGGTAACTATAAGGACAGAAAACAATGAAGTAGCTGCTGGATTTGGCACAGAAGCTTCTTATATGCTAGCCAGGGCCATAGTTATCTTCAATAGGCCACTTTACACCTCCAGAGTCCCTTGTCCAATCACAGCTACTAATCGGACCAGGGCATTATGGGATAGCCTGATGAGCTCCAAAAATTTTCCTTTAATGTGGGTGTTATTCAGTTCTAACAAAATAGAATGAGTAATTTTTGTAAACACAAGCAAAGCTATTTGGTATCTGCAGGTTAATATTTTAATATTAGCAGCAAATATGTGTGTATTGGAGAGACCAATCAGCCACAGAGTAAGTGCCTGGGCCAGCATAAAAAAAGGTAAAACTTGTGTAGTCCATGCACAGCTTAAAAATACAAGGCCCTAGTTTGAAGAAATACACATTTTGGAGAAAACTTATTTTCTATAAAAAAAAAGTCTAAGGCCGGTTTTACACTAATTTTTTGGGTTGCAGCAGAGATTTAATGCTCCTGCCACATCCTACTGCAACGCCACAAATTACAAACATATGACCCTGCAGCAGATTGGACTGATTGGGTCATATGCATAGCGCCTCCCCCTGCTCAGTGATGTACTGCCTACTGGAAGTATGTCACTGGGGTTCCCTCGATGCACCGTGCTCCCGCTAATAAAATTCCTTCATAACCCATTGACTTCAATGACTTCTGTCACTGATGCGTCACCGTGGAAATCATACAGTAATGCCTCGCAGACTTGCATACACTTGCATTGCCATTGCATTACCTTGCGGTAAAACAGGGTAGCACAACACACACTTGCTAAAGGGGTCTGACTGAAAACCTTTCCTAAGTAACAAAAAATAAATAAAAAGGGTAGGGAGGGATCTTTAAAATTAATTATTATGAATGTACAATGCTCTTTTGTTGTTGCTACTTAGACATTTTAAAGACAATATACAGAGCCAGCCAGAGAATTAAAGGGGCACTACAACGAAAAATTGTAAAATCCTACTAATATAATAAATGGGAAAGTTCGGATGTTTGGATGTTTGTTACTCGATCACGCAAAAACGGCTGAACGGATTTGAATGAAATTTGGCGCACACATAGTACATTACCTGGAATAAAGTATAGGATACTTTTTATTCCCATAACCAAAAAGAGACAAATACAAATGTCACTGGAAAATGTAAATTGCAGCTTCTAAGGGTAGAATGGTTAATTTGCATATATTCAGCAGTGATGCTCTGGGAGACATCTCAAGCTCACTCCAACCTGAATTATCGCAAATTCTTTCTGTTTTAAGAAAGCAAACTTTTGTTTTTCTTAACATCTTAGTAAGGGGGCTTTTAGGACCATTGTAGTCCCTTACACACTCCAATGAGTTCTGGGTCACCATGAGCTTGCTGGTTAGTCTGTACCTCTCGGTGTTACAAGCCCTACTGCATAGAGCCAAATTACTCCATGCCATGCACTGATGAGGATCAAACAATCCAAAACAGTCTGTATGCATGTTGGAGTATTATGGCTCTGTACAAATTAACAAAATGACACATCATTGCATTCCAGCTATGCTGGAGGTGTGTTTAGCTTTTAAGGGTAACAAAGGTTAATTTGCATATATTCAACAGTGATGTACTGGGTGACATTTTAAGCTCACTCCAACCTGAATTATTGCAAATTCTTTATGTTTTAAGAAAGCAAACTTTTGTTTTTCTTACACTGTCAATGGCAGGGTTCTTAAACTTTGCACAGTTGGTCACTGGGTGACTGGGATTAATATTCAGAAAAGTGGGTGGAGCCTACAAAAGCTAATCAAAATTCACCTATTGATTTTCAAAGGAGTGGAGCCACAGCCAATTATTGATGCCAAAGACAGCAAAGCTCACAAACTAGGTCATCCTTGAGTAATTGTGTGTTAGGATTAGAAAAAGTGGGCAGAGGTAACACTAGCCAATTACATACCCGGGCAACGCCGGGCGACCAGCTAGTTTAAAATATGTGCAAACATATACAAATAAGAAGTACATTTTTTCCAGAGTAAAATGAGCCATAAATTGCTTTTCTCCTATAATGCTGTCACTTACAGTAGGCAGTAGAAATCTGACAGAAGTGACAGGTTTTGGACTAGTCCATCTCTTCATAGGGGATTCTCAGCATGGCCTTTATTCTTTATAAAGATTTTCCCTAAAAAGGATTTAAACAATGATGCGGGCCAGTTTGACAGAGCAACTGCCATTCACTAAGTGCTTTTGAAAAGAAATATATCCCTGAGAATCCCCTATAAAGAGATGGACTAGTCCAAAACCTGTCACTTCTGTCAGATCTCTACTACCTACTGTAAGTGACAGCAACATAGGAAAAAAGTAATTTATGGCTCATTTTACTCTGGGAAAAAATGTACTTCTTATTTGTATATGTTTGCACATATTTTAAATTTTACAGTTTTTCCGCTGTAGTGCCCCTTTAAAACAATTATTATTTGCATATTAACTGTTGCTGGAAGGACCACTATCACAACATTTCTAAAAAATGAAACTAAAAAAGATTTATTCTGGAAAGAATGATAGACGGAGGGATAGTGAAGAGTTAAGAATTCGTTTTAAAAAAATCACCCTGCTGTTTATATATTCATGGCAGCATGAATGTGCCAGCTCTTCCGACGGACTGCTCCTATCTGCTGGATAAGATTATTAGACTGTTCTGCGAGCTGCTAATGGCTTTTCAAGCAGTAAAACTGTCTCCTCCTGGGATGTTAGCCAAGCAGATAGGAGCTGTCCTCTGTCGGAAGAGCTGTCACATTCACGGCTGTGATGAATGTGTAAACAGCAGGGTGATTTATTTTTTACAAGCCCTACTCCATAGAGCCAAATTAATCCATGCCATGCACTGATGAGGATCAAAAAATCCGAAACAGTCTGTATGCATGTTGGATTATTATGGCTCTGTACAAATTAACAAGCTGACACATCATTGCATTCCAGCGGTTCTGGAGGTGTGTTTAGCTTCTAAGGGTAGAATGGTTAATTTGCATATATTCAGCAGTGATGCACTGGGAGACATCTCAAGCTCACTCCAACCTGAATTATCGCAAATTCTTTCTGTTTTAAGAAAGCAAACTTTTGTTTTTCTTATATTTTTTTTTACTAATTCTTAACCCTTAACTATTCCTATTCCTAGCATTATTTCCAGTATAAAGTTTTTTTAGTTTTAATTTTTAGAAATTTCACGAAGTGAGCAAGTGGAGTACCTCTAAATATTCAATTCAATTCACTTTATTGTCATTGTGTAACACAACGAAATTACTTTTCATGACAACCCCACGGTGCATATAGGGAACATAGTGATAGTAACAAGGAAGAGAAGAAATTATACAAGTATGCCAGGTATTACAGATATTTAAACAATTTGTACACAGTGTTAATTATTTCAGAGAGGATTCAGAGTTCATCAAGTTTATGGCGGATGGGAAAAAGCTGTCTTTCAGTCTGTTTGTGTGTGTGCGGATTGATCTAAAAAGTTTACCTGATGGAAAGAGCTCAAACAGGGCATTTCCAGGGTGATTGTTGTCCTTGATAATGTTTTTGGCCCTTCTCACGCTGCCAGTATTATACAAAAGTTCCAGTGATGGTAGTTCAGTGCCAATAATGGCTTCTGCTGTTTTAACAACTCGCTGCAGGGCTTCTCTAGTAGCCTTCGTGCAGCTGTTGTACCAGGCCATCATGCAATTGGTCAGAACACTTTCTATAGTGCATCTGTAGAAATTAACCAGCAGCTTCTGTGGGAGGTTAGCGCTCCTTAGTTTTCTCAGAAAGTAGAGGCGTTGTTGTGCTTTGCCAGTTAGAGCTAAAGCATTGCCAGCCCATGACAGGTTCTCTGCGATGGTGACTCCCAAAAATTTGAAGCTGGAAACTCTCCCCACAGCCTCTGCATAGATCATTAGCGGTAGGTGAGTGGTCTTTTTGGTGGTCCTAAAGTCCAGAATAATTTCTTTGGTCTTCTTTGTATTTAATAACAGGTTGTTAATGTCGCACCATGCAGTCAGGTTCCTAACTTCTTCTTTGTATGCAGCTTTCTCATTGTCTGATATAAGCCCAATGACAGTCGTATCATCTGCAAACTTAACAATTATGTTTGAGGTATGGATAGGCTGGCAGTCATGGGTGAAAAGTGCATAGAGGAGAGGGCTTAAAGAGAACCCGAGGTGGGTTTGAAGATTATTATCTGCATACAGAGGCTGGATCTGCCTATACAGCCCAGCCTCTGTTGCTATCCCAAACCCCCCTAAGGTCCCCCTGCACTCTGCAATCCCTCATAAATCACAGCCACGCTGCTGACAAACAGCTTGTCAGAGCTGGCTGTGTTTATCTCTATAGTGTCAGTCTGCTGCTCTCCCCACCTTCTGCAGAACTCCAGTCCTCACCTGCATCCCTTCCCTCCCTGCTGATTGGAGGGAAGGGACAGGGGCAGGGACCGGAGCTATGCAGGAGGCGGGGGAGCAGCTGAGACTGACACTACAGATGTAAACACAGCCTCAGAGCACGGCTGTGATTTATGAGGGATTGCAGAGTGCAGGGGGACCTTAGGGGGGTTTGGGATAGCAACAGAGGCTGGGTTGTATAGGCAGATCCCGCCTCTGTATGCAGATAACATTCTTTAAACACACCTCGGGTTCTCTTTAATACACAGCCCTGTGGCACGCCAGTGCTCAGGGTAAGGGTGGAGGATGTCTGTTTTCCTAGTCTGACAGTTTGAGGGCGATTAGTGAGGAAGTCCAATAACCAAGTACATATGGAGGAAGCAAGACCTAGTGCATGGAGTTTGTTGGTCAGCTGGCTAGGTACAATGGTGTTAGATGCTGAGCTGTAGTCAACGAAGAGCATCCTAACATAGGAGTTGGGCTTTTCCAGGTGTGAGAGGGCAGCATGGAGAGCTACACAGATGGCATCCTCAGTCGATCTATTTGTTCGGTAAGCAAACTGGTGTTGATCTAAATTTGCTGTAATGGAGGCCTTGATGTGTGTGGCTACCAGTCGTTCAAAGCACTTGGCGATGACAGGGGTTAGAGCAACTGGTCGATAATCATTAACCACTTGCCGACCAGGGGTGATTTGCCTGATCTGTGCTGCGTGGGCTCTCCAGCCCGCAGCACAGATCAGTATTATGCCAGGGCGATCAGACTTCCCCCCTTTTTTCCCCACTAGGGGGATGTCCTGCCGGGGGGTCTGATCGCTGCCGGCCATCTGCGTTTTGCGGGGGGGGGGGCTCCTCAAATCCCCCCTCCGCAGCCATTTCTGCCCTCTGCCTCCTTACCTCCCTCCCTCCCTCTCTCCGTAATGCGCAGGACGGAGTTCCGTCCTGCGCATTGAAGGATAGGCTTCCGCCTATCAGATGCCGGCGATCCCCGGCCAATCAGAGGCCGGGGATCGCCGATCTGCCCTTCGGCGCTGCTGCGCAGCAGCGCCGTATGATGTAAACAGCAGGGATTTCTTCCCCGCGTGTTTACATTTTGCCGGCGAGCCGCGATCGGTGGCTCTCCGGCTGTTCACGGAGACACCCTCCGTGAACTGACATGGAAAGGCCACTCGATCGAGCGGCCGTTTCCATGGTAACCCACAGACGACCAGTTTACGCATATCGGCGTTAGCTGGTCGTCAAGAGGTTAAGACAGGTTATCCTAGGATTTTTGGGAAATGGCACAATGGTTGTAGATTTAAGGCATGATGGAACTACACCCAAGAACAGAGAGAGGTTGAATATTTGTGTAAAAACTTTTGTTAGTTGACCAACACAGGCCTGGAGCACACGTCCTTGCACACCATCCTTACATATAGGCCTCTAATAAAAATAGCTGAGCAAGAATTAAAAAAAAATATATATATCCCAGAATACAAAGAAAGGTGTTCCTTGGAAGCTATTTTTCTTTAAGTTTACCCTGACTGTATAACCGTTTTTCTTAACGTTTCAACATGGCATAACAAGTAGGACTTTGTTTCAACAGAGTAAACTCCCCATGAACATTATAAACAGTACGCGAGGAACCTCATTTACATTTTCGGGGCTAACTGATGATAAAGAAATCATCCCCTTCCTCTTCGCAGTCTTTTTGCTGGTCTACATGGTGACCATATGTGGAAATGTCAGAATGATGGCCATTGTTCATATCTTACCCAGCCTCCACACTCCAATGTATTATTTCTTGAGCTATCTCTCCATGGTGGACCTCTTCTACTCTTCTGTCATTACTCCTAAAATGTTGTCTGACCTTCTATCCAAGGAGAAAGCCATCTCCTTTATTGGTTGTGCTCTACAGTTCTTCTTTTTTGTTGGACTGGCAAGCACAGAGGTCTTCATCCTCTCGAGCATGTCATATGACCGCTATGTGGCTGTCTGCCACCCGCTTCATTATATCTCAATAATGACCAAAATGAAATGTGCTGGGCTTGTCCATCTAGCTTTCTCCATCAGCTTTGTTCAGTCATCGGCACAGACAAGCTGTTTATTTAGTCTTAAATACTGCAGGTCCAGCCTTATTGACCATTTCTACTGTGATATCTCACCACTGTTCAGGTTGTCCTGTTCGGAAACCCTCACCTGCAACATCGTGTCTCTTTTCTTTGTCTGTTTTTGTACCTTAAGTTCCTTAGCAACCATTCTGATCTCTTACACTTGTATTATTTCCACCATCTTACACATGAAGACTGCTTCAGGCAGATGGAAGGCGTTTAGCACCTGCTCCTCCCATCTCACATGTTCTTCCATTTTCTATGCCACCGTTTTCATCACTTACTTACATCCATCTTCCAATGTCCAACAGATACAAGACAAGGTGGCCTCTGTCTTCTACACAGTGGTGACTCCTATGCTGAATCCTCTTATCTACAGCCTGAGGAACCAAGAAGTGAAAAAGGGTCTTGCACATCTATTGCAGAGGTGTCAGCGCCAACATATGTGATCAGTTTTTCTAATTTTGGTGATCATGATAAAGTTTACATTTTTGGAAAATAATAACATACAGTCAAGAATTGCTGTCAGACTTGAAGGACCACTACAGTGAATTAAAAAATATATATTTATAATAAAGTAATTTCATCCCAGGTTAAAGTAAACCATAAATTATTTTTCTCCTATGTTACGCCTGTCACTTACAGTAGGCAGCAAAAATCTGACAGGTTTTGGACTCGTCCATTTTCTTTATGGGGATTCTCAGTATTTCTTTATTCTTTAAAAAAAAAGGACTTTATGGAAAGAATCTATATAAGGACGCTAGCCGGCCTCTCTACTACCTTGCTATTTGGCATTTTGGCATTTAGACTGAGCAACTGCCGTTCAGTAAGTGCTTTTCAAAATAAAGAATGCTGCGAGAATCCCCCATGAGGAGAAGGACTAGTCCACAACCTTTTTACTGCCTACTGTAAGCAACAGTGAAAAAGGAAGAATAAATAATTTATATTACTTTTTACTCTGGAACAAATATTCATTGTATACATATGCATATACAAGCATTTCACATGTTTTCCTGCTAGCTAGCATTTTAGATGCATATACAGTTGGTATGATTTTAGTAATTTTATCAAGCTTTGTAAGTTTTTAATAGTGTTGGGCGAACATCTAGATGTTCGGGTTCGGGCCGAACAGGCCGAACATGGCCGCGATGTTCGGGTGTTCGACCCGAACTCCGAACATAATGGAAGTCAATGGGGACCCGAACTTTTGTGGTTTGTAAAGCCTCCTTACATGCTACATACCCCAAATTTACAGGGTATGTGCACCTTGGGAGTGGGTACAAGAGGAAAAAAAAATTTAGCAAAAAGAGCTTATAGTTTTTGAGAAAATCGATTTTAAAGTTTCAAAGGGAAAACTGTCTTTTAAATGCGGGAAATGTCTGTTTTCTTTGCACAGGTAACATGCTTTTTGTCGGCATGCAGTCATAAATGTAATACATATAAGAGGTTCCAGGAAAAGGGACCGGTAATGCTAACCCAGCAGCAGCACACGTGATGGAACAGGAGGAGGGTGGCGCAGGAGGAGAAGGCCACGCTTTGAGACACAACAACCCAGGCCTTGCATGAGGACAAGAAGCGTGCGGATAGCATGCTTTGTACCACCATGCAGTCATAAATGTAATAAAGATAAGTGGTTCAATAAACAGGGACCACGCGGCAACGCTAACCCAGCAGCAGCACACGTGATGGAACAGGAGGAGGCGCAGGAGGAGAAGGCCACGCTTTGTGAGACACAACAACCCAGGCCTTGCATGAGGACAAAAAGCGTGCGGATAGCATGCTTTGTACCGCCATGTAGTCATAAATGTAATAAAGATAAGAGGTTCAATAAACAGGGACCACGCGGCAACGCTAACCCAGCAGCAGCAGCAGCAGCAGCACACGTGATGGAACAGGAGGAGGCGCAGGAGGAGAAGGCCACGCTTTGTGAGACACAACAACCCAGGCCTTGCATGAGGACAAAAAGCGTGCGGATAGCATGCTTTGTACCGCCATGTAGTCATAAATGTAATAAAGATAAGAGGTTCCATAAACAGGGACCGGCAACGGTAACCCAGCAGCAGCAGCAGCAGCAGCAGCAGCACACGTGATGGAACAGGAGGAGGCGCAGGAGGAGAAGGCCACGCTTTGTGAGACACAACAACCCAGGCCTTGCATGAGGACAAAAAGCGTGCAGATAGCATGCTTTGTACCGCCATGTAGTCATAAATGTAATAAAGATAAGAGGTTCCATAAACAGGGACCGGCAACGGTAACCCAGCAGCAGCAGCAGCAGCAGCAGCAGCACACGTGATGGAACAGGAGGAGGCGCAGGAGGAGAAGGCCACGCTTTGTGAGACACAACAACCCAGGCCTTGCATGAGGACAAAAAGCGTGCGGATATAGCAGCAATGCTTTTTGCCGCCATGCAGTCATAAATGTAATACAGATGAGAGGTTCAATAAACAGGGACCGGAAACGCTAAACCATCCCAGATGTTCATCGGTCATGTTACTTGGTTGGGGTCCAGGAGTGTTGCGTAGTCGTTTCCAATCCAGGATTGATTCATTTTAATTTGAGTCAGACGGTCTGCATTTTCTGTGGAGAGGCGGATACGCCGATCTGTGATGATGCCTCCGGCAGCACTGAAACAGCGTTCCGACATAACGCTGGCTGCCGGGCAAGCCAGCACCTCTATTGCGTACATTGCCAGTTCGTGCCAGGTGTCTAGCTTCATGCCCGGTTTCAGGTCCAGCGGTGCCAGCCACAAATCCGTCTGTTCCTTTATTCCCCTCCAAATTTCCTCCCCTGTGTGCTGCTTATCCCCAAGGCAGATCAGCTTCAGCAACGCTTGCTGACGCATGCCAACAGCTGTGCTGCACTGCTTCCACGATCCTACTGCTGCTGGTGCTGGGTTAGCATTTCCGGATGAGGTACAGCTTTGAGATGCGTTGGAGGAGAAGGAGTCAGAGAGGTAGGTGCTGCTGTTGTTATCCAGCTGTTTGCGGCGTGGGCAACACCCGCGCCGTAGCAGGTGAGGAATCGCTGCCAGGCTCCACAAGGTTCACCCAGTGCGCGGTAAGGGAGATGTATCGACCCTGGCCGAACGCACTCGTCCAGGTGTCAGTGGTGAGGTGAACCTTGCAGGCAACGGCATTCTTCAAGCTTCGGGTTATTTAGCTGACCACGTGCTCATGCAACTCAGGCACTGCAGAGCGCGCAAAGTGGTAGCGGCTGGGAACAACGTAACGTGGGATGGCCACTGACATCATGCCCTTGAAGCTGTTTGTCTCCACCACTCGATATGGCAGCATTTCGCAGGCCAGAAGCTTGGCTATGCTGGCTGGCTGTTACTGCCACGGCCCGGGGGTCATTTGCTGGCAATTTCCTCTTGTGCTCAAACATCTCAGAGACAGACAACTCAACCGTAGCGCTGCACACCGAAGGGCTGTTGGTTGTTGTGTTTGATGAACACTGGGAGACCTCAAGAGCACTAGTCCGGAAAGTGACAGTGTCAGCATCGTCTGATGTTTGTGAATGTTGTGAACCACGCAATGGCTGGGCTACTGCTGCTGCTGAGGCGGGTCTGGTGGTGAGTCTGGTGAACCCAAGGGAGGCAGTGTTGCTGGTGGTACCCTGTCCTGCCGCGTTTGCCCACAGAGTGGGATGTTTGGATAGAATGTGGCGGCTCATGCTGGTGGTGGAGAGGTTGTTAATACTTTTCCCCCTGCTCAGGCGGGTCTTGCACACCTTGCAAATCGCCATGGTAACATCCTCAGTGCAGTCTTCAAAGAAAGCCCAGACTTTAACTGGCTGAGGACTCGGACCTCGTGCGTGATGTGCTGGTGCTGCTTAACCCACTGCTGGACGCTTGAGAGGTCATCCAAGTAATTATCTGGTCCTGTTCTTTTGGATCTGTGAGGGTTGTTGTCCTGGACAACATGGGCAGTATTGAGTGGGTTTTCTTGGGTGCTCCCCTGTGGCCTGTACGTGAACCGTCAGGGGAAACACCTCTTCCCTTGCCCCTCCCTCTTTCACCGGATTTCTTCCTCATTTCACTTATCCTTAAAGTACACGCTGACTGGCAGCAGTACAGTGGCAGTACAGAAATGCTATACAGTGGTGGGTGAGCGGTGTACCACTATTGTCAGCAGTGACACAGAGCACAATGCTATACAGTGGCGGGTGAGCGGTGTACTACTGTTCCCAGCAGACACAGAGTGGAAGTAAACACAATGCTATATAGTGTGGCTGAGCCGTGTACACAGAGTGGCATTAAACACAATGCTATATAGTCTGCTATATAGTCACCCCGAACAGGGTGATGTTCTGCAGAACCCGAACAGTGGCAAACACTGTTCGCCCAACACTACTGGGAGGGAACGCAGATTTTAGTACCTAAACACACGATACAACATGTTTTCCGGGGTCGGACTCTGAGGCACATACAGATGGTCCCGATCATCATCCTCATCATACAACTCTTCTCCTGAGTCTGACCCACCCACCACCTCTGCCACCCCAACATCCCCAGACACAGACCCCTCATCGTCCTCAACATTAACTTGGGATGCTGGCCTGAGCCAGACCTCCTCCTCCACATCAGGCCCCATCATCTCCTCAATGGCAGCCCTCATTAATCGCTCTGGCGACGGACTGATGGACACAACGTTCTCCTCCGGGGAGGGCTGCTGCTGACCACTGGCTGCTGGGGTGGATGTTATAGCTTGCGTGGGGCGTTGGCTGTTGCTGTTGTTGGGAGTGCTGCTCACAGCGGAGGTCTCTGGGGAACTCATGTTGAGCTCATATAGTGGTTGACGGTGAGTGGAGTATTACTGATCCCAGCAATATACACACTGACTGGCAGAGTACGCAATGCTATATAGTGTGGCTGAGCGGTGTACACAGAGTGGCAGTAAACACAATGCTATATAGTCTGGCTGAGCGAGCGGTGTACTACTGTTCCCAGCAGAATCAGAGTGGCAGTAAACAATGGTATATAGTCTGGCTGAGCGGTGTACACAGAGTGTCAGTAAACAATGGTATATAGTCTGGCTGAGCGAGCGGTGTACTACTGTTCCCAGCAGAATCAGAGTGGCAGTAAACAATGGTATATAGTCTGGCTGAGCGGTGTACACAGAGTGTCAGTAAACAATGGTATATAGTCTGGCTGAGCGGTGTACACACAATGCTATATAGTCTGCTATATAGTGTCAGTAAACAATGGTATATAGTCTGGCTGAGCGAGCGGTGTACTACTGTTCCCAGCAGAATCAGAGTGGCAGTAAACAATGGTATATAGTCTGGCTGAGCGGTGTACACAGAGTGTCAGTAAACAATGGTATATAGTCTGGCTGAGCGAGCGGTGTACTACTGTTCCCAGCAGAATCAGAGTGGCAGTAAACAATGGTATATAGTCTGGCTGAGCGGTGTACACAGAGTGTCAGTAAACAATGGTATATAGTCTGGCTGAGCGGTGTACACACAATGCTATATAGTCTGCTATATAGTGTCAGTAAACAATGGTATATAGTCTGGCTGAGCGAGCGGTGTACTACTGTTCCCAGCAGAATCAGAGTGGCAGTAAACAATGGTATATAGTCTGGCTGAGCGGTGTACACAGAGTTTCAGTAAACAATGGTATATAGTCTGGCTGAGCGGTGTACACAGAGTGTCAGTAAACAATGGTATATAGTCTGGCTGAGCGGTGTACACAGAGTGGCAGTAAACACAATGCTATATAGTCTGGCTGAGCGAGCGGTGTACTACTGTTCCCAGCAGAATCAGAGTGGCAGTAAACAATGGTATATAGTCTGGCTGAGCGGTGTACACAGAGTGTCAGTAAACAATGGTATATAGTCTGGCTGAGCGGTGTACACAGAGTGTCAGTAAACAATGGTATATAGTCTGGCTGAGCGGTGTACACAGAGTGGCAGTAAACACAATGCTATATACTCTGGCTGAGCGAGCGGTGTACTACTGTTCCCAGCAGACACAGAACAGTGAACAGAATGCTATATAGTGTGGCTGAGCGAGCGGTGTACCACTATTCCCAGCAGACACAGAACAGTGAACAGAATGCTATATAGTGTGGCTGAGCGGGCGGTGTACCACTATTCCCAGCAGACACAGAACAGTGAACAGAATGCTATATAGTGTGGATGAGCGAGCGGTGTACCACTATTCCCAGCAGACACAGAACAGTAAACAGAATGCTATATAGTGTGGCTGAGCGAGCGGTGTACCACTATTCCCAGCAGACACAGAACAGTGAACAGAATGCTATATAGTGTGGCTGAGCGAGCGGTGTACCACTATTCCCAGCAGACACAGAACAGTGCACAGAATGCTATATAGTGTGGCTGAGCGAGCGGTGTACCACTATTCCCAGCAGACACAGAACAGTAAACAGAATGCTATATAGTGTGGCTGAGCGAGCGGTGTACCACTATTCCCAGCAGACACAGAACAGTAAACAGAATGCTATATAGTGTGGCTGAGCGAGCGGTGTACCACTATTCCAAGCAGACACAGAACAGTGAACAGAATGCTATATAGTGTGGCTGAGCGAGCGGTGTACCACTATTCCCAGCAGACACAGAGTGGCAGTAAACAGAATGCTATATAGTGTGGCTGAGCGAGGTACACAGAGTGGCAGTAAACAGAATGCTATATAGTGTGGCTGAGCAAGCGGTGTACTACTATTCCCAGCAGACACAGAGTGGCAGTAAACAGAATGCTATATAGTGTGGCTGAGCGAGGTACACAGAGTGGCAGTAAACAGAATGCTATATAGTGTGGCTGAGCAAGCGGTGTACTACTGTTCCCAGCAGTGACACAATGACAGGGGGGACCCTGGCTAGCGTGGCTGGAGCGCGAACTACCCTGCCTGCCTACCCAAAGCTAAACCCACAGACAAATGGCGGAGATATGACGTGGTTCGGGTATTTATTTACCCGAACCACGTGACCGTTCGGCCAATCAGAGCGCGTTCGGGTCCGAACCACGTGACCCGTTCGGCCAATCACAGCGCTATCCGAACGTTCGGGGAACGTTCGGCCATGCGCTCTTAGTTCGGCCATATGGCCGAACGGTTTGGCCGAGCACCGTCAGGTGTTCGGCCGAACTCGAACATCACCCGAACAGGGTGATGTTCTGCAGAACCCGAACAGTGGCGAACACTGTTCGCCCAACACTAGTTTTTAAGTATGTTTGCACATATTGATTTAATATATCATATTCTTATTTATTCATTACATACAGTGTTTGAAATTACTGTATTAATATACATGAAGTGATCTTGGTACTTGGCTTGCAAGATCTTTATCAAATAAAGGTACTTTCTCCGGGATTTGAGCTTTTGTCTTAATGTGGACCCAAATTAAAAATACAAGATTTCAGAAATAAAATCTATTTTCTAAATTATAATAATAAATAGCAGCCTTTTTTCAGATGCATGATGACAAATATAAAACATTTTACATTTATTGGAGGAACCCCTCCCTTCCTTTCAAATTGCCGGGATTTTTCCGACAAACTGTTGGAGTAGATGGTGTCTGGCAATGGAGGAATTGCTAATGGCTGCCCTCAGTATAACCCTAGCTATGAAAAGAGAAGGGTGAAAAGCATGCACTGAAATGATCATAGGCTTGAAGGAGTGTTTATTTATCTTTGTATGTGTCAGAGTGGTGCAACTAAATATTTTGAATAAAAAAAAATGTTTGGTTTGGGTCCGCTTTAATATGTGGCAGCACGGTGGTGTAGTGTTAATGCTCCATGTGCGCTGGGTTTCTTGTTTGAATCCCAGCCAGGTCAACATCTGCAAGTAGTTTGTATGTTCTTCCCGTGTCTGCGTGGGTTTCCTCCGGGCACTCCGGTTTCCTCCCAATCCAAAATAAACATACAGATAAGTTAATTGGCTTCCCCCTAAAATTGGCCTTAGAATACAATAGATACACTGCATGATACATGCATAGACATATGACTATGGTTGGATGAGATTATGAGCTTCTCTGAGGGACAGTCAGTGACAAGACTATATTCTCTGTACAGCGCTGCATAATATGGTGGCGCTATATAAATACTTAATAATAATAATAATAAGTATGAGCTATTTGATTTACAGTTCAAACAAAATATTTACTCAACAGGAGGAATGTTAAACTTTGTACAAATGTGCTTTTTGAGGACTTCAGACTGCTATCTTTCACCTTAGCTCCTGGAAGCTTTCCGATGTGGCATTAAACATAGTTACCCTGCAGTCCTTATTCTACCTTCACTGTAGACATGGTTGTCTTGGGCTGGAACGTCTTGCTCATTCTCCTTCATAGATTTAGGAGCCTTAGGGCCATTCCACTCCTCACCCTTTGGGCATTAAAATCGCTCCCCAAAACCACCACATGGATCCTCCAAACCCCATATTGTTTCATCATTGCTGCACGCCTACCTAGGGCCGGCACTACCATAGAGGCAAAGGGAGCAATCACCCCAGGGCCCCTGAGTACTGCAGGGCTCCCAGGTCTACCCCTGACTTGTGCCCTGTGCATCAATTTGTCAGAATAGTAACTCACCTATCCCTGTCCCGGCGTGCTGCTCCATTCATGCTCCCTGTCTTCATCCCCTGTGGCTGCCTCCTCTCCATGACCAGTCATTACGCAATAACAAGCACAGAGTCATGGAGAAGAGGCAAGCAGCAGGGATGAAGACAGACAGCATGGATGGTGCACTGTGCCAGGATAGGCAAGTTGCTATTCTGACAGAAAGAGTGCAGAGGCCGTGATACCCACAGTAAAGTGGAAGATCTGAGTGGTGCGGCACTTAGCTCAGGTGCCCTGGGGGGTGAATATGCTGTGGGAGGGGCCAGGGGGGCTTCCGAGGTTAAATTTGCCCTAGGGCCCATTGTGGCTTGAACCGACCCTGCGCCTACCTCCCCAGTGACCTTAGTATCCCCTTCACCCTTACCTCACTGCTTGCTATATGTGGGATAGAAAGCTAAGACTTTAAAGAGACACTGAAGCGAAAAAAAAAAAAGATGATATTATGATTTGTATGTGTAGTACAGCTAAGAAATAAAACATTAAGATCAGATATATCAGTCTAATTGTTTCCAGTACAGGAAGAGTTAAGAAACTCTAGTTGTTATCTCTATGCAAAAAAGCCATTAATCTCTACGACTTTCAAAGTCTTGGAGAGGGCTGTTATCTGACTTTTATTATCTCAACTGTAAGTGAACAGTTTTACTTTTATCTGCCAGAGGAGAGGTCATTAGTTCACAGACTGCTCTGAAAGAATCATTTTAAATGCTGAGTGTTGTGTAATCTGCTCATATTATAGAATGATGCAATGTTAGAAAAAACACTATATACCTGAAAATAAAAGTATGAGAATATTTTCTTTGCTGCTAATCTTCTAGTAATTATTCATAGTACACAACCAATTCACTATATCATATTTTTTTTCGCTTCAGTGTCTCTTTAAAAGCTGCATATTTCCTCCAATAAGCAAAGAAAAGAATTAATTAATGGAACAAGCACTCAGATGTCAGTATGAGGGTGGAAGGGGTTAATACAATTCTTAATAGTAAGCATTAGGCAAGGCATTAGGGCCCATATGCAATTCACATTTTTTTCGAACTTGTCAATGTAATGCCTTTTAAACCACCAACAAGCAAGAAAATACTCAATATCATTTTGATAGTGCTTTTTCTCCTACTTTTTAGTATTTTTTCTACTGCAAAGTGCTGAATACTTATCCTAAATCAAAGATGAGAAATGATCTCCTAGGAGAAAGCTCAGGTGAAAAAGTTAATTGCATATGGACCCTTGTCACAAAATGCTTTTTTAAACCACCAGCAAGCAAGAACATAATCAAAATAATTTTGACAGTACTTTTTCACCAATTTTTGGGCACGTTTTCAATTGTAAAGTGCTGTAAAGTTATTTTAAAGAGAAGATGAAAAGTATCTCCATGGAGAAAACATAGGAGAAAAAATTAATTTCATATGGGCCTATTGTTTTTATTTATTGTATTTATAAAGCACCAACATATTACGCAGCGCTGAACATTAGTTTAGGTTACAGACAATATTTAGGGGCGACATACAGCAATATGACAATACAGGAATACAAGAAAGACCAGATCACACAGCACAGTATGAGTACCAGGTAATGCTTAGTCAGTCACTGGAGGGGAGCATGGAGATTAGGCAAGTTAAGTTCACTCAGATGCATATCATGGGTGCACAGTAATGGAGGTGCGTGATCAGGTAGGACACAAAAGGAGGAGGACCCTGCCCAAAGGCTTACAATCTAGAGGGAGAGGTAGGGACACAAAAGGTAGGGGACCAGAGTTCAGCTGTGGGTTTAGAGCACTTGTGAGGGGTGGAAGGCCAGAGTAAAAAGGTGAGTTTTGAGGGCCTTCTTGAAGATGTTGAAGGAGGGAGCTGCCCTAATGGGTGGATGTAGGGAGTTCCATAGTGTTGGAGCAACTCTTGAGAAGTCCTCGAGGCGTGCATGGGACTGGGTGATGGTTGGGCGAAGTTCATTGGAAGAGCGGAGTGAGCGGCTAGGTGTGTACCTCTGAGTAAGGTCGGAAATGTAGGTTGGACAGGTTTTGTGGACAGCTTTGTAGGTCAGACACAGTATCTTGAATCTGATTCTGGACTGGATAGGAAGCCAGTGGAGGGATTCACAGAGGGGAGCCCCTTTGGTGGAGCGATGGGAGGAGTGGATCATTCTTGCTGCCACATTCATGATGGATTGCAGCAGGGCAATTCGGGTCATAGGAAGACCAGACAGAAGGGCATTGCAGTAGTCAAGGCGGGAAATTATGAGGGCATGGATGAGGAGTTTGGTGGTGGCAGAGGTCAGGAAAGGGTGGATCTTGCAGATGTTACGGAGGTGGAAGTTGCAGGACTTTGTGAGGTTTTGGATATGGTGAGTGAAGGAGAGTGAGGAGTCCAGGGTGACACCCAGACAGCGGGCTTGAGAGGTAGGGCGAATGGTAGTGTGGTTAACAGTGAAATGCACATCTGGGAGGTTCAGGGATGCCCGGGTGGGAAGATGTAGGTTTATTTTACAAATGAGTAAAAATCAAGTAATGTTGCGCCTACACCACTATGCTGCTAGTTCTGTTAAGGGATCCCACTTCCTTGATAATTGATTGAAAAATATAATAACAGACTGCGCTAAAAAATCTTTATTGGATTTAATATATATTTGATAAAAAGTTCAATTGATCAGGGAGATTTTTCCTCAAAATATGTGTATAAATGTATATATATATATATATATAAATATAAAATGTCCATAAAAACAAAATAAAAATAAAACCAATATGATGTAAACCCAGTGATGTAAACCAATATGATGTATCCGATACTATTCCTGGTATTTACTATCAGTATAACATTGTGACTTATTCAGCGCACACTCAATTGGATATTATCCCTGGGACCTACCTTCAGTGTATCACTGTGACTCATTCAATGCACAGCTAAAGCCGTGTTGATTCTTGCACTTTATTCCCACTGGGTTTAAATCATATTGATTTTATTTTTGTTTTGTTTTTATGGACATCTTATATATATATATATATATATATATATATATATATATATATATATATATATATATAAACACATATTTTGAGGAAAAATCTCCCTGATCAATTGAACTTTTTATCAAATATATATTAAATCCAATAAAGATTTTTTAGCGCAGTCTGTTATTATATTTTATTTTACAAATGGTTGGTTAGTGTTAGTTGAAGGACAGGAAAAAAACCTTCTTCTTTCTTTAAACATCATAGAGGAGGTACCAATAGGCATTTTAACTGTTGCTCACTGTATTTCCACATTGCCGAATACTTCATTGCCATCTCCTTAGATACTTTGTAAACTGTTGGTGACCACACTTCCTCATTCTGAGGCAGGAGTTTACCTTATATTTGATTTACATTAAATTGACAACATGCTGGGCAAACCATATCCATTGAGTTTTTTTGGGAAATCAGATGATATTACATTATAATTTGTGTTTGTCAAATAGCTTTGTGTTCCTTTTGCTTGCCATTTGATAGAACAAGCTGATATTATTTGGGATCCTGGGAAGCCAAAATACTTAATTTGAATTTCATTGAAGTCGATGGTTCCAGCATTCACGGTTAGTAGCAAAGCCACCATACATGCTAGAATCACCAAATCTGCTGGGTATGTTAAGGAGAACAGTGGAAACAAGGGGGAGAAAATGACCTTGTCATTTTTGAGAAAAAAAGATTTAAAAAATTCACAGAAAAAATGTTTTTTTAAACCTGGGAAGGAAGGAGTGGCGAAATTGTGACAGAGGGTAATAGGAGATGTCCCCTAACACACTGGTATGTTTACTTTTGTGTGATTTTAACAATACAGATTCTCTTTAAAGAGACACCGTAACAAAAATTGCATCCTGTTTTTTATCATCCTACAAGTTCCAAAAGCTATTCTAATGTGTTCTGGCTTACTGCAGCACTTTATACTATCACTGTCTCTGTAATAAATCAATGTATCTTTCCCTTGTCAGACTTGTCGGCCTGTGTCTGGAAGGCTGCCAAGTTCTTCAGTGTTGTGGTTCTGCCATGAACTCCCCCCTCAGGGGGGAAAGAAACACACAAATGATCTCTTGAGATTGAAAAGGAAGGCTGTATACAGCCTGCTTGTGTATAGATGTATTTTCTATGTGTGGACATACTGTACATCAATCTACTTCCTGTTTTGGTGGCCATTTTGTTTGTTTATAAACAAACTTTTTAAAACTGTTTTTAACCACTTTTAATGCGGCGAGGAGCGGCGAAATTGTGACAGAGGGTAATAGGAGATGTCCCCTAACGCACTGGTATGTTTACTTTTGTGCGATTTTAACAATACAGATTCTCTTTAAAGTCCCTCTGTAGTTCCCTATTGGTCCCTTAACAGGTGTAGCTGACAATGGCTCAATGGCTCACAATCACTTCATCACAACTTAGGTCCATAGGCCTTCACAGCTTTCAAGAAGCTCAAGTTTCCAGCCTTGTTATTTACAATCACAGCACACTGTACAGATAGTAATCAGGATGCTCCAACATGGGTCAAAAGTAAAAAATCGAAGTACTTTCTCTTCCTCCCAGATACAGAGCTGCTGAGGGGTGGCAATATGACATGAACCATCTATGCCTGTTAACTCCTCTACCGGGAAATCCCACAGGCACTTTGAAGAAGTTAATAGCTACAACAGCTGTGATAAACTGCTTCAGCATGGCTTGTTTGGTTTAACAAATAACAATTCAAAACAACATAAAACAGATTGGAAGATCTAACATGCACTGATGCTCAACATTTGTTTTTTGTCCAACATGTTGGAGACCAAAGATGCTATTACATACAGTAGTTAAGACTGGTATGATCTTTGGAGATCGTAATTGTCTCCAAAGTATCTAGATAAGAGAGACCAGGAGCCCAATGGTGCAGTATCCTTTGTACAAGTAGGTTATGTAAAATGTAAGTATTATACTAATTCTGGCTTACGGGAAAATAACCGTCCCCGCTCGGTATTCCAGGTCGCTGGGCAGGCTCTAGACCCTTACTGATTACAGAAGCGCACGGAAGGGGTTGTTCCGGGTGTACAGAACACCCCCCTGCACCAAGACCGGAAGTCTCCCTCTAAATCTGAGCAGCGGCAGCCACAGATGCACAGCTGCCGCCTGCTCATATCTGTGTGCGGCGAGAAGGACTCTGACTAGAGCGAGGGGCCCAGGGATGCGGGAGCCGGCTTTATTCCTCGCTCCCTCCCTCCCTCTGAATTCCCCTCACCTGCGGTGATTGTGTGCCCGGCTCCCCCATGAGTGTGTGCGCAGCGGAGCGGTAGGTCCTCTTACCGCAGATCAGGCGCACCGGCAACTAGTCTCTATGCTTCCTGTGACGTCATGGTAAACAGGAAGCATGAGACTCCAGTTGCCGATGCGCCTGATCTGCGGTAAGAGGACCTACCGCTCCGCTGCGCACACACTCATGGGGGAGCCGGGCACACAATCACCGCAGGTGAGGGGAATTCAGAGGGAGGGAGGGAGCGAGGAATAAAGCCGGCTCCCGCATCCCTTATTGGCGCCGCCACAATTTTTTTCTCTCTTCTCTTCCCAGGGTAATCTTCTCCCCACACAGGGGCACCTTCCTCCACCTATCTAGTCTGTACTGGGGGCATATACCTATCTAACCTATACTGGGGGGCATATACCTATCTAATCTATACTGGGGGGCATATACCTATCTAATCTATACTGGGGGGCATTTACCTGTCTAATCTATACTGGGGGGCATATACCTGTCTAATCTATACTGGGGGGCATATATCTGTCTAATCTATACTGGGGGGCATATACCTGTCTAACCTATACTGGGGGGCATATACCTATCTAACCTATACTGGGGGGCATATACCTATCTAACCTATACTGGGGGCATATACCTATCTAACCTATACTGGGGGGCATATACCTATCTAACCTATACTGGGGGGCATATACCTATCTAACCTATACTGGGGGGCATATACCTATCTAACCTATACTGGGGGGCATATACCTATCTAATCTATACTGGGGGGCATATACCTGTCTAATCTATTCTGGGGGGCATATACCTATCTAACCTATACTGGGGGGCATATACCTATCTAACCTATACTGGGGGGCATATACCTATCTAACCTATACTGGGGGGCATATACCTATCTAACCTATACTGGGGGGCATATACCTATCTAACCTATACTGGGGGGCATATACCTATCTAACCTATACTGGGGGGCATATACCTATCTAATCTATACTGGGGGGCATATACCTGTCTAACCTATACTGGGGGGCATATACCTATCTAACCTATACTGGGGGGCATATACCTATCTAACCTATACTGGGGGGCATATACCTATCTAACCTATACTGGGGGGCATATACCTATCTAACCTATACTGGGGGCATATACCTATCTAACCTATACTGGGGGCAACTATATGGGCTACCTATACTGGGGGGGGGGGACCTATAGCTGGCTACCTATACTGCGGGCACCTATACCTGTCTAAACGTTGGGGGCGCATTTTACGCCCTCACCCTGGGTGCAATTTAGCCTAGAAACTGCTAGTATTTGGCTCCACCCACACCATGTTTTGGCCACGCCCACACACCGCTTTCAGGAACCCCCCCTTGGAAATCCTGGATTTGCCCCTGGATTAGAAATTCAAACTTTAAAACACTTTCCACAGAAAATCGCTATGTAGATAAAAAGAAAAAAACCACAGAGACACCGGGAGCCCCTATAGTGGAGGAAGAGGAAAACGAGATCTACAGTACACCATTAACCCACCGTTAGAACAAAGAACAAAAGCTAAATGATAACCGACTTGAGAGGTCAGAGGACCTTTTAGATCTCAGCATATGTGATACACCGGAACAATCACCTTCAACATCAGAACCAACACTAAAGGCCCAAAACGGAACCCCAATCATATCACAGAAAACAACAACCAAAATCCCTTCAGCTTCAAAAATACCACTCCCAACCAAATCTAATAGAAGGATTAAAGGCAATCTAACCAAGGACAGTAGACATATCACAGAGTACTTCATTCCCACCCAGGAATCACTCAGTAGCAGCTCAGATTGTAACACCATTGATAATGCTACCACCAGCTCCTCTTTTTTAGAGTTACCCACCATCTTGGGGGAACTAACATCATTAAGACCGGCAATACCATATACGGTGGACCATCAAGCACCGCCAGTGATCTCCTCACCCCTGGGATCGCCCACGAGGTCAGGGGGAGACCGAGGAAAAGAGGGAAAAGAGGAGGAAAGAAAAATAAACATAAATTAAGCACTACTACACATGAAGTGCATATGAAGGAAGGATTGAGGACTATTTATAATCTTTCATCATACACTACTAATAGAGCAGAGGAAATGGTATTGAGACGAGGTTTGTCCTTTTGTCCCAGAAAACAGGCTAATCTATATGATTTATTTGTGGATTTAAATCAATTCACACGCAAATTAACTTTAAAGAGGTTTTTTGCCATAAAGAAACTGAAAGGTCATTCCAATGAAATATCTGGAACAGGAAATAGTGGGTTTATAGTGGTAAATGACGTTGATACACCAGTAATCACCTATAACTCGGAAGAGTTGAAGACTGAGAAATATATACACACACAACTCCGAAATAGATCCAACTTCTATCCGACAACCTACAGAGGACCCCACATTGAAGGTTTTTACAACCAAGTAGTGGAGGATTTCAGAAAGCTAGAAGGGGATGCCCACACCACCACCGCCACATCCAATCTCACCAAATCAGAGGAAAGGGCCATCAAGAGTCAGAAAAATAATCCTACAATCATTATAAAACCAGCGGATAAAGGTGGGGGGATTGTAATAATGGATAGAGTGAACTATATTGAAGAGGCAGAACGAATACTGAAGGATGAAGAATACTATCAGACAGTGGTGCTCACCGCCAGGTCGTGATCACGCTTACGCGTGGATTCACGACCATTTTGACGCATTCCGCCTCGGACACGAAAATCCGTGAATAGATTTTCAACCACGAAAATCTACTTCGGCTTTGCGTGAATGCGGACAGAAATCCGCATTCACGCTCGTGAAACCCGGGGCTGAAGTCGTGGTTTGCGGAAATGCGTCAAACTATGCGGAAGTGACACATTGCAGGCCAATCAGAGTGCCCCAGCCAGGCCCTAGCAACCAATCACAGGAGGGGAGCTATGCCCTCCCCTCCTGAATATAAAGCGGCGGCCATGATGGAAAAGCTCTGTCCTTGCTAGACTGTGGTGCTGAGAGGATTATCTCCAGGCCATTGTTGTTTGAGCAAGTGCATTAATTGTGTTAAAAACAAAGCGTTTTTTTTTGCTAACACTGCTCTTATACTGTACACAGTTAGCTAGTCAGTGAGTGATTGCTGTAGTTAGTTGTAGTCAGTGTAGTGTAGTGGGAGTGTGGGAGTCTAGTGATTATTTAACTGTGTTTAGTGCTGTGCAGGCAGGTTCAGTGCTGCAGTGTAGTGGGAGTGGGGATTATCTGTGTGTAGTGCAGGCAGGCAGGTTAGTGCAGCTGCAGTGTTCACTTGTATATTCCAGTGACAGTTATACACTTGTACTATTTGCAGGCAGCCAGTCACACCGCCGGCGCCGCCACTCTCTGCCAGCGCTGTTCATTCATTCTGTCAGTGACCTCGTGCCGTGCCCAGTGTCCACTGCTCGCTCGCTCGCTGGCATATGAGCATCTCATTACACAGTGTGACATCCTTGTGTGCCCACTGCATCCTTCAGTGACCTAGTTGTATATCCAGTGCCCACTGCTGTGCCCACTGCATCCTTCAGTGACCTTGTACTGTGGCCACTGCATCCTTCAGTGACCTAGTTGTATATCCAGTGCCCACTGCTGTGCCCACTGCATCCTTCAGTGACCTTGTACTGTGGCCACTGCATCCTTCAGTGACCTAGTTGTATATCCAGTGCCCACTGCTGTGCCCACTGCATCCTTCAGTGACCTTGTACTGTGCCCACTGCATCCTTCAGTGACCTTGTGCTTTGCCCACTGCATCCTTCAGTGACCTTGTACTGTGCCCACTGCATCCTTCAGTGACCTTGTACTGTGCCCACTGCATCCTTCAGTGACCTAGTTGTATATCCAGTGCCCACTGCTGTTCCCACTGCATCCTTCAGTGACCTTGTACTGTGGCCACTGCATCCTTCAGTGACCTTGTACTGTGCCCACTGCATCCTTCAGTGACCTTGTACTGTGGCCACTGCATCCTTCAGTGACCTAGTTGTATATCCAGTGCCCACTGCTGTGCCCACTGCATCCTTCAGTGACCTTGTACTGTGGCCAATGCATCCTTCAGTGACCTAGTTGTATATCCAGTGCCCACTGCTGTGCCCACTGCATCCTTCAGTGACCTTGTACTGTGCCCACTGCATCCTTCAGTGACCTTGTGCTTTGCCCACTGCATCCTTCAGTGACCTTGTACTGTGCCCACTGCATCCTTCAGTGACCTTGTACTGTGCCCACTGCATCCTTCAGTGACCTAGTTGTATATCCAGTGCCCACTGCTGTGCCCACTGCATCCTTCAGTGACCTTGTACTGTGGCCACTGCATCCTTCAGTGACCTTGTACTGTGCCCACTGCATCCTTCAGTGACCTTGTACTGTGGCCACTGCATCCTTCAGTGACCTAGTTGTATATCCAGTGCCCACTGCTGTGCCCACTGCATCCTTCAGTGACCTTGTACTGTGGCCACTGCATCCTTCAGTGACCTAGTTGTATATCCAGTGCCCACTGCTGTGCCCACTGCATCCTTCAGTGACCTTGTACTGTGGCCACTGCATCCTTCAGTGACCTTGTGCTGTGCCCACTGCATCCTTCAGTGACCTTGTACTGTGCCCACTGCATCCAGTGATTCATTACTAGCAACATGTCTGGCAGGGTTTCGCGGGGTGAGAGGAAAGGGAGTTCAATTGCCTCAGCCACTTCTGGGACTGCTCCACGTCCAGGGAGAGGACGCCCAGCTGTACGTGGTCGTGATGCAGCAGAAAAGGGGGCAGCAAAGCCTGGGCCGAGTCAGCGGACGCCATTGTCCAAATATTTTAACGTTTCTGGTCCCCGTGTGGTGGTTGAGCAAATGGAACCTGACGTACTCATGGACATCATGACTTCCTCCCAGACCTCTACTGTGAGCACCACTCCAAGCAGTAGCAGCAGCAGCCAACATCCCACGCTTGTTGTGACATCCACCCCAGCACCCACTGGTCAGCAGCCCTCCCAGGATGACAGCGTTCTGTCCCTCAGTCCGGCATCTGGAAACCTGCTGATGCAAGAAGCACAGGACTTACTGGGGACTGATGTGGCAGAGATTGAGATCGGGCCACAATCACAAGCGTTGTTGAGTTCTGGTGATGAAGAAGAGGGGTCTGTGTCTGGGGATGTAGGGACAGAAGAGGAGGCGGGGGAGTCAGAGGAAGAGCTGGATTATGATGATGCTGCTGATGATGACGTTGTGGACCCTAACTATGTGCAGCCTGCTGAGTCCGTGGAAGAATGGTCAGAGCAGGATGACGAGTCACCTCGGCCTAGGCAAGGATATCGCCATATGTCAGGCAGGGGCAGGGGCATCGGCAGCAGTGGGCGTGGAGGAAGTAGACAGGACACTGCTTCAGCCGGCACCACCACCATGCAACCCCGGGCAACTACTACCACACATTGCTCCGCTGCACCCTCTGCTAGTGGGGGCCGCAGTAAATTAAAGTCACCAGTCTGGGATTGCTTTGAGGAATGTACTGATGACAAAAGGTATGCGGTGTGCAGGTTATGCAGCAAAAGATTTAGCCGTGGGAAAAGTCTGAGCAAGATGGGTACCTCATCCCTCCAGGGCCACCTGAGAAGCCGCCACTGCCGCGAGTATGCGGACTTTAAGAGGAAGCAGGCACTGCTGGCAGGGGTTCCTGAGAGCAGAAGGCCCACCAGCGCAGCAGCATCCTCCCTCCCTCAGGGTCGTGAATCCCCCACAGCAGCAGCAGTAGTAGCACGCAAGCGCTCTTCCACCTCGGCTGCTCAGGACACAGACATTGAGGCTGGCAGCCAGTATTCGTCTCTCTCCTCTGTCTCCCCTGCATCCCAGCGTCGTCAGACCCTGCTGAGCGACACCTTTCAGGGTCTGACCAAGCCTCTGCCTCCAAGCCACAGGCGGATCCGCAAACTAAATGGCTTGCTGGCCCGGGCCATGGCATCACAGCTGCTTCCCTACTCCCTGGTGCAGGAGGGGAGCGCCATGCGGACGCTGCTCCAATTTGGCATCCCCGAGTGGCAAGTCCCCAGTCGCCACTATTTCAGCAGGAGCGCGATCCCAGCACTCCACAAGTTTGCGGTGGAAAACGTGGCCCGTTCCCTGGACTACTCTGTGGGCAAGCGGGTCCACGTGACCATGGACTCGTGGAGTAGCAGATTTGGGACAGGTCGCTACCTGTCCTTTACGGCCCACTGGGTGACACTGATGGAAGGGAGGGAGGACAAGAGCGCATCAGCCCAGCTAGTGGTGCCACCACGTGGGATCAGGGGGGATGCAGAAGGGTCCTGTCACGACACTCCCTCAGCACCCGGAAAGCAAGCCCGCCTCGGCAGCAGCAGCGCCAAGCCTCAGCACTGCCAAGCCCTTTTAAAATTGGTGACCCTGGGGAAGGAGAGGCTTACGGCCACCAACGTCCTGGCCGCCCTCAGGACGCAGGAGCGGAGGTGGCTGACCCCCAGAGGCCTGGAAGTGGGGTATGTGGCAGCCGATAACGGGGCCAACCTGGTGGCAGCAGTGCAGCAGGGAAACCTCCAGCACATCCCCTGCTTGGCCCATGTGCTCAATCTTGTGGTGCAGCGCTTCTTGCGCACCTACCAGGGGATGAGCGAGCTGCTGCAGGATGCCCGGGCGGTGGTACGCTTTTTCTGCCTGTCAGCCACTGCCTCTGCACTCTTGTCCACCTTACAGCAGCAGTATGGAAGGCCACAACACCGGATGATCATCGACATGCCAGTTCGCTGGAATTCGACTCTGGCCATGTTGGAGCGGCTGTGTCAGCACAGGCTGGCTCTTAGGGCCTACATGCTAGACCCAAGTGTCCCCAGCAACCAGCAAGTCCCCATGATTACTGCCACTCAGTGGACACTGATGCAGCAAGTATGCCTGGTGCTGAGTCCCTTCCTGGAGGCAACCAAGATGGTCAGTGAGGAGCGGGCCTCTGTGTGCCAGTGGGTGCCCTTGGTTTGTCTACTGGAGCAGGCAATGGACAATTTAATTGAGCGTGGGGATGAAGCCCTGAGGCAGTTGGAAGAACAGGAGCAGATGGCAGCACAGTCCAGCTCAGAGGAGGGCTCACAGCAGGTAGTGGAAGAGTTGGAGGTCCCTAACCTGAATGAGGAGGAGGAGGAGGAGCAGAGTGCAGCAGGCATTGTACGTGGATGGCGGTTTGAGGAGGACAACGACATGGCACAGGAAGAGGACAGGCATGCGTTATGGGACAATGGCGAGGACGAGGAAGATCTTGCTGGCAGGGCCCACTTGTTTCCCATGGCTGTGCACATGTTGCGCTGCCTTCGCAGGGACCCCCGGGTGATCCAGATGCGTTCAAGGGAGGACATCTGGATTACCTTGATGCTTGATCCCCGTCTGAAGGGGAAGCTGGGAGACTTAATGACGCCATCCACCACCGAGCAACGCACAAGGGAGTTGAAGGAGGCCCTTGTGCGCAGACTACTGGAAGCATTCCCCCAGCCTTCCACCCCCACTGTAACTGCTCTGCCAAGCCAGCAAGAGGTGCCTGCCATTGCCACTAGCAGCACAACAACAACCACCAGCAGCAGCAGCAGCAACTGGCGCCCCGGAGACCTGAAGAGCCTAAGCAAGAGCCTGTATGCAGTGCAGCAGCCCAGAACAGAGGTGCCCGCCACAGCATCCACCACCAACCAGCACAAGCAACGACTGACCACCATGGTGTCTGACTATATGGGGTCATCCAGCGGGCTCAATGACACCGACAGCCCCGTGGACCCCTTGGAGTACTGGGTCAAGAGACTGGACATCTGGAGCGAGCTTTCCCAGTACGCCCTGAAACTCCTATCCTGCCCTCCTTCCAGTGTCCTCTCAGAGAGATGCTTTAGTGCGGCCGGTGGCGTGGTCACAGAGAAGCGCTCTCGGCTCTCCCACGCCTCTGTGGACAAACTCACCTTCCTGAAAATCAACCAGGCTTGGGTGGAAGGTGAGTTCCTGGCCCCTATTGTCGGACACAGGGGGACATGAAGTGGCTGCTGCATGTGCTGTTGTTAACTATGCCTGCCTTTATAAAGACATTTACTACCTGCCTAGTGCCTACCTTGGTTAATTTTTTGGTGTTATGGTACTACTACCAGTAAGTTGCCATGGTCCTCCTTCTGAGCTGCTGAACTGACCGCCCGCTTTGTCCTCCTGACTCAGTCGCTACTACACTCTGCGTTCACACTGCCCGGGTCGCCGGGTGCATTTAATTTTTTGGCCAGCACTATGACGCTGTGCTACTACTACTGTGCTGCTGCTGCTGAACTGACCGCCCGCTTTGTCCTCCTGACTCAGTCGCTACTACACTCTGCGTTCACACTGCCCGGGTCACCGGGTGCATTTAATTTTTTGGCCAGCACTATGACGCTGTGCTACTACTACTGTGCTGCTGCTGCTGAACTGACCGCCCGCTTTGTCCTCCTGACTCAGTCGCTACTACACTCTGCGTTCACACTGCCCGGGTCGCCGGGTGCATTTAATTTTTTGGCCAGCACTATGACGCTGTGCTACTACTACTGTGCTGCTGCTGCTGAACTGACCGCCCGCTTTGTCCTCCTGAGTCCTGACTCAATCGCTACTACACTCTGCGTTCACACTGCCCGGGTCGCCGGGTGCATTTAATTTTTTGGCCAGCACTATGACGCTGTGCTACTACTACTGTGCTGCTGCTGCTGAACTGACCGCCCGCTTTGTCCTCCTGACTCAGTCGCTACTACACTCTGCGTTCACACTGCCCGGGTCACCGGGTGCATTTAATTTTTTGGCCAGCACTATGACGCTGTGCTGCTACTACTACCACCAGTATGTTGCCGTGGTCCTTCTGTGCTGCTGAACTGACCACCCGCATAGTCCTTCTCCTGACTCAGTCGCTACCACCACTGCACTCTGCGTTCACACTGCCCGTGTCCACTGACAACTCTACTGCGATGTCATTGCTAATTGCTGCAAAAAAAACAAAAAAAAAATTACAAAAACCTCCCTGGGGCCTTTTTGGCGTCAGCCACTCATCCTCCTCCAGCGGTACCTTCGCCGCCAAGTGCCATTGGAACTCGCCTTCACCTCTTTGACTGCTTAACGCGTATATCCCTTTTTAAAACCACTTATTACCAATTAATAGCCCCATTTAAAGTGTTGATTTCACTTTAAAATCCATTTTCTCTAGAAAAAAAAATTTTTTGGGAATTTTTTATGTTGAAGTTATGTTGCCCCTTATCACCTCAATAATCCATGCTATTTGGGGGACTGTAGCATGTATGGGGGCTTTGTTATTAACGTTAAAAGAAAATCCGCCTCCGGGCGTGAATCCGCGCGTGATTACGCCATTCACGGGAAAAAATCCGCGTGGTTGCGTGGACGCGGACGAAAATCCGCATGCGGCGGGGCCGAATGCGGATTTTTTTTTGCAACCACGCGGATTTCCAAATTCGTGGATGAGGCACATCCGAGCATCCCTGCTATCAGATTCTGGACTTTGACCCAACAGATAGATATAGGATTGAATTGAAGTCTCTCGTCATGGAGGCATATGAAGAGGGAATCCTAACTGGAGCAGAAAAAGACTTCATATTAATAAAAAAAAACACTACAGCCCATTTCTATCAGCTGCCTAAAATACATAAAACCAGCACCAATCCACCAGGCAGACCGATTATATCGGGCATTAACTCCATATCGTCACACCTCTCGGAGCTAGTTGATCATCATTTACAGCAGATAGTGAGAGAACTCCCAAGCTACCTGAAAGATTCCACACAATTATTGAGGGAACTAACGAATATCCCCAGGGAGGACGGATACAAATGGGTCACTCTTGATGTGTCCGCACTGTACTCGAACATCCATCACAAAATCGGTCTGAAATCCATTTGGTACTTCTTACAAAAAGACACAGCGATGCCGTTGAAACAAAAAATCTTTCTCATTAATTCAGTAGCTTTTATTCTAACACACAATTACTTCACATTCTTGGACAACACCTACCTACAAAGACAGGGGACGGCTATGGGATCGAGCCTAGCTCCCAGTTATGCTAATTTGACTATGGGCCTCCTAGAACTTCTACTAATAGGACAAAACAACCCCTTTACCCCCAACATTATATATTATCGCAGATATATCGATGATCTGATCTTGATCTGGAAAGGAGACACCCCTCAATCAACAACTTTGTGAGTCATATGAATAATAATGACTGGGGAATATAATTTACTTCAAATTACAATAACAAGGAGATTGAGTACCTCGACATAGTCCTATACACAGAGAACAACATAATCAAATCTAGAAATCATTTTAAGACCATTGATTCCAATGCATACATCGACTATAAAAGTTGCCATCATAGGCCATGGAGAAATAACATCCCCTATGGACAGTTTTTAAGAATAAGGAAGATCTGTTCAGACCTAAACACATCCAAGCCAGAATCCTCACAGACAACTTTAAAGAAAAGAATTTCCCAGGTAAACTTATTGCTGCAAGGAAACGGGCAAGAATGACCGAGAGATCCAAGCTCCTAACAGGAAAAAGAGTCAACGAAAATAAAGATAAAGAGGGTACAAGCAGACATACCAACTTCATTACCAAGTTCTTGAGCAATCACACCTCAGTGAAGAATATTTTTATGAAACATTGGCCACTACTTAGAGATGACCCGTATTTGAGAAATGAGATTGAAGAAAAACCTCACTGCATATATAGGAGGGCCAGAACGCTGAAAAATGTATTAGCCCCCAGCAAATTGAGAAGGCGTGAGACAGGAACCAAAGAGGGAATCATAGACGACCCGGGAACCTCGAAATGCAAGCAGAGGGGCTGCCTATGTTGTCAGAAAATGGAGATGGAACAAAGGTCATTCGAATCCACTACCACAGGAGAAGTATTCGAAATTAGGGATAGAATGAATTGCTCTTCCACATTCATCATATACCTCCTTACATGTATATGTGGGTTACAGTATGTGAGAAGAACCACCCAACCACTAAAAACGAGATGGGGACAGCACAGGAGGAATATTGAGAAAGGGTACACTAAACATGGCTTATCCAGGCACCGTATGGAGAAACACAATCAGGAACATAGAGAGATGAAGGTTTGTCCAATTGAACACATACCTGTTCATGTACAAAATAGAAACGAAAAACTCAAAGCAAGGGAAATGTACTGGGTGTTTAAACTCAGAACACTCCAACCGGAGGGACTAAATATATGTCTAGAACATAATTTATAAACGTGTCATTTTTGATATGTAGTAGAATATATGCGTGAAATTCCACATATATACGAATTGTTCAGTATTTATACGATTTCCGACACCCTTATTCTACCTCATGAACCTATCATTCTATTTTCATGTATTATATATTTTTTTAACGATCAACTATTCACAGGGCTATTATTATTTTCTGAAAGTTACTAATGCTACCTAATAGGCATGGGCTCATTTTTATATATATATTAACACTGTGTAAATGCTGATGATTTTATCCATCGATTGTATGTATATATATATATAAAACTCACTTTTATTATAGATTTTTATTTAAATTATGTGGATTTTATTGAGGTATACTGAAGCGTCTATTGTTGCCAATTTTCTTTTTAAAGCACCATATTGACCTCATGAAGCGGTTTATGCCGCGAAACGCGTTGTCCTAAGTGCTTATTACTAGTGTTGGGCGAACAGTGTTCGCCACTGTTCGGGTTCTGCAGAACATCACCCTGTTCGGGTGATGTTTGAGTTCGGCCGAACACCTGATGGTGTTCGGCCAAACCGTTCGGCCGCATGGCCGAACTAAGAGCGCATGGCCGAACGTTCCCCGAACGTTCGGCTAGCGCTGTGATTGGCCGAACGGGTCACGTGGTTCAGACCCGAACACGCTCTGATTGGCCGAACTGTCACGTGGTTCGGGTAAATAAATACCCGAACCACGTCATATTTCCGCCATTTGTCTGTGGGTTTAGCTTTGGGTAGGCAGGCAGGGTAGTTCGCGCTCCAGCCACGCTAGCCAGGGTCCCCCCAGTCATTGTGTCGCTGCTGGGAATAGTAGTACACCGCTCGCTCAGCATTCTGTTTACTGCCACTCTGTGTACCTCGCTCAGCCACACTATATAGCATTCTGTTTACTGTTCTGTGTCTGCTGGGAATAGTAGTACACCGCTCGCTCAGCCACACTATATAGCATTCTGTTTACTGCCACTCTGTGTACCTCGCTCAGCCACACTATATAGCATTCGGTTTACTGCCACTCTTTGTCTTCTGGGAATAGTAGTACACCGCTCACCCGCCACTGTATAGCATTGTGCTGTGTGTCGCTGCTGGGAATAGTGGTACACCGCTCAGCCACACTATATAGCATTCTGTTTACTGTTCTGTGTCTGCTGGGAATAGTAGTACACCGCTCGCTCAGCCACACTATATAGCATTCTGTTTACTGCCACTCTGTGTACCTCGCTCAGCCACACTATATAGCATTCTGTTTACTGTTCTGTGTCTGCTGGGAATAGTAGTCCATCGCTCGCTCAGCCACACTATATAGCATTCTGTTTACTGCCACTCTGTGTACCTCGCTCAGCCACACTATATAGCATTCTGTTTACTGTTCTGTGTCTGCTGGGAATAGTAGTACACCGCTCGCTCAGCCACACTATATAGCATTCTGTTTACTGCCACTCTGTGTACCTCGCTCAGCCACACTATATAGAATTCTGTTAACTGTTCTGTGTCTGCTGGGAATAGTAGTACACCGCTCGCTCAGCCACACTATATAGCATTCTGTTTACTGCCACTCTGTGTACCTCGCTCAGCCACACTATATAGCATTCTGTTTACTGCCACTCTGTGTCTTCAGGGAATAGTAGTACACCGCTCACCCGCCACTGTATAGCATTGTGCTCTGTGTCGCTGCTGGGAATAGTGGTACACCGCTCACCCGCCACTGTATAGCATTGTGCTGTGTGTCGCTGCTGGGAATAGTGGTACACCGCTCATCCACACTATATAGCATTCTGTTTACTGTTCTGTGTCTGCTGGGAATAGTAGTACACCGCTCGCTCAGCCACACTATATAGCATTCTGTTTACTGCCACTCTGTGTACCTCGCTCAGCCACACTATATAGCATTCTGTTTACTGCCACTCTGTGTCTTCTGGGAATAGCAGTACACCGCTCACCCGCCACTGTATAGCATTGTGCTGTGTGTCGCTGCTGGGAATAGTGGTACACCGCTCAGCCACACTATATAGCATTCTGTTTACTGTTCTGTGTCTGCTGGGAATAGTAGTACACCGCTCGCTCAGCCACACTATATAGCATTCTGTTTACTGCCACTCTGTGTACCTCGCTCAGCCACACTATATAGCATTCTGTTTACTGTTCTGTGTCTGCTGGGAATAGTAGTACACCGCTCGCTCAGCCACACTATATAGCATTCTGTTTACTGCCACTCTGTGTACCTCGCTCAGCCACACTATATAGCATTCTGTTTACTGCCACTCTGTGTCTTCTGGGAATAGTAGTACACCGCTCACCCGCCACTGTATAGCATTGTGCTCTGTGTCGCTGCTGGGAATATTGGTACACCGCTCACCCGCCACTGTATAGCATTGTGCTCTGTGTCGCTGCTGGGAATAGTGGTACACCGCTCACCCGCCACTGTATAGCATTGTGCTCTGTGTCGCTGCTGGGAATAGTGGTACACCGCTCACCCGCCACTGTATAGCATTGTGCTCTGTGTCGCTGCTGGGAATAGTGGTACTGTATAGCATTTCTGTACTGCCACTGTACTGCTGCCAGTAGGCGTGTACTGTAAGGATAAGTGAAATGAGGAAGAAATCCGGTGAAAGAGGGAGGGGCAAGGGAAGAGGTGTTTCCCCTGACGGTTCACGTACAGGCCACAGGGGAGCACCCAAGAAAACCCACTCAATACCGCCCATGTTGTCCAGGACAACAACCCTCACAAATCCAAAAGAACAGGACCAGATAATTACTTGGATGACCTCTCAAGCGTCCAGCAGTGGGTTAAGCAGCACCAGCACATCACGCACGAGGTCCGAGTCCTCAGCCAGTTACAAGGAGCCAGTGGGCACAAAGCTGACACAACTGGCAGCGACACCACGCACACAACTGCCAGATAACCAGTCCGATGAATTACCTCAGGACACAATGGGGTATTCGCAGGAGCTATTCCCAGCCCAACAAACTTCCACCTTTCAAAGGTCAATGGAGAAACAGCCAGAAATGTTGTGCACGGATTCACAACCATTAGCTGTGGGAAATGCACCGCGCACTGAAATACAAGGCGAGTCCGAGGAGGACTCGGAAACCCAAATCCAAGAGCAAGTTGGGCAGGAGGGGTTGCAATTGCAGGAGGTCGGCCGACAAGATCTGGAAGACGACGTTGGAGTGAGCTGCGCAGAGGTTGTTCTGGGAAGCTCTACTCCACGGCGGCGGCCCCCCACAATGACATATGACGAGTATGAGGAGATGGAAGAGGAGGGTATGGACAATGTGGACAGAGACCCAGATTTTGTTTGTGAACGAGAACATCGCCATCGTAGCAGCAGCACAGATGAGTCTGTTGAAGAACCCACTGCTGCACGAGTTCGCCTTGTGCCACAAGGTAGGTGGCGCGTAATTTCAGGCACCACAAGCGTGTAAGTTCAAGTGAGAGGCAAAAGAGGAGCAAACAGAAATCGCCAGCAAGGCAGGTGCTCCAAAGTCTGGGCTTTCTTTGAAGACTGCACTGAGGATGTTACCATGGTGATTTGCAAGGTGTGCAAGACCCGCCTAAGCAGGGGGAAAAGTATTAACAACCTCTCCACCACCAGCATGAGCCGCCACATGCTATCCAAACATCCCACTCTTTGGGCAAACGCGGCAGGACAGGGTACCAGCAACACTGCCTCCCTTGGGTTCACCAGACTCACCACCAGACCCGCCTCAGCAGCAGCAGTAGCCCAGCCATTGCGTGGTTCACAACATTCACAAACATCAGACGACGCTGACACTGATACTTTCCGGAGTAGTGCTCTTGAGGTCTCCCAGTGTTCATCAAACACAACAACCAACAGCCCTTCCGTGTGCAGCACTACGGTTCAGTTGTCTGTGTCGGAGATGTTTGAGCGCAAGAGGAAATTGCCAGCAAATGACCCCCGGGCCGTGGCAGTAACAGCCAGCATAGCCAAGCTTCTGGCCTGCGAAATGCTGCCATATCGAGTGGTGGAGACAAACAGCTTCAAGGGCATGATGTCAGTGGCCATCCCACGTTACGTGGTTCCCAGCCGCTACCACTTTGCGCGCTCTGCAGTGCCTGAGTTGCATGAGCACGTGGTCAGCAAAATAACCCGAAGCTTGAAGAATGCCGTTGCCTGCAAGGTTCACCTCACCACTGACACCTGGACGAGTGCATTCGGCCAGGGTCGATACATCTCCCTTACCGGGCATTGGGTGAACCTTGTGGAGCCTGGCAGCGATTCCTCACCTGCTACGGCGCGGGTGTTGCCCACGCCGCAAACAGCTGCACCGCCGTCCCTCCCACTGGATAACAACAGCAGCACCTACCTCTCTGACTCCTTCTCCTCCAACGCATCTCAAAGCTGTACCTCATCCGGAAACGCTAACCCAGCAGCAGTAGGATCGTGGAAGCAGTGCAGCACAGCTGTTGGCATGCGTCAGCAAGCGTTGCTGAAGCTGATCTGCCTTGGGGATAAGCAGCACACAGGGGAGGAAATTTGGAAGGTAATAAAGGAACAGACGGATTTGTGGCTGGCACCGCTGGACCTGAAACCGGGCATGGTTGTGTGTGATAATGGGAGTAATCTCATTCGCGCTTTAAGGTTGGCTAAGCTGACACACATCCCTTGCCTGGCGCACGTGATGAACCTAGTAGTTCAGCGGTTCCTGAGGACATACCCAGGCATGGCCGATCTTCTGTTGAAGGTGCGTCGAGTGGCCAAACATTGTAGAAATTCCAGTACTGCTTTGGGAGCACTCTCCAAGATGCAGGAGCGCTTCAATCTCCCCCACCATCGCTTGCTGTGTGATGTCCCTACGCGCTGGAATTCTACGCTGCACATGCTAGCCCGCTTTTGTGAGCAGAAGAGTGCAGTGGTCCAGTACATGACGGCGCAGTACCAAGGCGCATCCGGACAGCTGCCAAGCTTCTGTGGATCCGATTGGGCCAACATGTTGGACCTCTGCCAAGTCCTCCAAAATTTTGAGCAATCCACGTTGCTTGTGAGCAGTGACAACTCTTCAGTCAGCATTACCATACCACTGCTGTGTTTACTGAAGAGGTCAATGTTGAAAATCAAGGAAACAGCTGTCATGATGCAACTGGGGGAATCTGAAGGAGAAAACGATCAGCGTGATGGTACCAACATCAGGCCATCCGCCTCAGGGAACGCTGGCCCCAGCAGCTATGACGAAGAAGAGGAGGAGGAACAGCTGGAGTTGGAGCAGGAATTTCATGCCACCACTGACGAGGGCCAGAGCGGTGCACGTTGGAATTTCACAATTCAGCGCGAATGGTCAGCAGAAGCAGACCAGGAGGAAGGTGATGACTATGATACATCACAACAACTATCACAACGCTCACAAGAGGATGATGAGGATTCTGGTAGGACTCTGGCACACATGGCTCAATTCATGCTAGACTGCATTGAACGTGACCCACGCATTGTGCGCATTCTGGACAACACCAATTACTGGGTTTATACCCTTCTGGATCCACGGTACAAACACAATGTTCCAAAACTGCTTGAAGAAAGAGTCAGACAGGTCAAAATGGAAGAATACCAGCAGGCCCTTGTGGAGACTTTAGAGAGGAGATTGACATCCTCCCCCTCCTCTAGCCAGTTGTACGCCGACAGACTGACTTCCGCAAACCCAGGACGACCAGGAGGGCAGCAAACAACGCAAGCCGCAGCTAGTGCCCAAAAGGGAATGGTATCGGCAGTGTCCTTGGAGTGGGAAAATTTTCTGACACCCATGCAGCAGCAGCCCACTGAACAGCAAGCGTGCAGATCCCACCTCCAACACCGATCGCCTGGAGAAGATGGTCAAGGACTACATGTCAGATGACGTAGCTGTGTCGAACAATCCATCTGTACCCTTCAACTATTGGGTATCGAAGCTAGACACCTGGCACAAACTGGCAATGTACGCAATAGAGGTGCTGGCTTGCCCGGCAGCCAGCGTTATGTCGGAACGCTGTTTCAGTGCTGCCGGAGGCATCGTCCCAGATCGGCGTATCCACCTCTCCACAGAAAATGCAGACCGTCTGACTCAAATTAAAATGAATCAATCCTGGATTGGAAATGACTACGCAACACTCCAGGACCCCAACCAAGTAACATGACCAATGAACATCTGGGATGGTGTAGCGTTTCCGGTCCCTGTTTATTGAACCTCTCATCTGTATTACATTTATGACTGCATGGCGGCAAAAAGCATTGCTGCTATATCCGCACGCTTTTTGTCCTCATGCAAGGCCTGGGTTGTTGTGCCTCACAAAGCGTGGCCTTCTCCTCCTGCGCTTCCTCCTGTTCCATCACGTCTGCTGCTGCTGGGTTAGCGTTGCCGCGTGGTCCCTGTTTATTGAACCACTTATCTTTATTACATTTATGACTGCATGGCGGTACAAAGCATGCTATCCGCACGCTTCTTGTCCTCATGCAAGGCCTGGATTGTTGTGTCTCACAAAGCGTGGCCTTCTCCTCCTGCGCCTCCTCCTGTTCCATCACGTCTGCTGCTGCTGGGTTAGCGTTGCCGCGTGGTCCCTGTTTATTGAACCACTTATCTTTATTACATTTATGACTGCATGGCGGTACCTCATGCAAGGCCTGGGTTGTTGTGTCTCACAAAGCGTGGCCTTTTCCTCCTGCGCCTCCTCCTGTTCCATCACGTCTGCTGCTGCTGGGTTAGCGTTGCCGCGTGGTCCCTGTTTATTGAACCACTTATCTTTATTACATTTATGACTGCATGGCGGTACAAAGCATGCTATCCGCACGCTTCTTGTCCTCATGCAAGGCCTGGGTTGTTGTGTCTCACAAAGCGTGGCCTTCTCCTCCTGCGCCTCCTCCTGTTCCATCACGCCTGCTGCTGCTGGGTTAGCGTTGCCGCGTGGTCCCTGTTTATTGAACCACTTATCTTTATTACATTTATGACTGCATGGCGGTACAAAGCATGCTATCCGCACGCTTCTTGTCCTCATGCAAGGCCTGGGTTGTTGTGTCTCACAAAGCGTGGCCTTCTCCTCCTGCGCCTCCTCCTGTTCCATCACGTGTGCTGCTGCTGGTGCTGGGTTAGCGTTACCGGTCCCTTTTCCTGGAACCTCTTCTCTGTATTACATTTATGACTGCATGGCGAAAAAAAGCATGTTACCTGTGCAAAGAAACATGACATTTTCCACATTTAAAAGACAGTTTTTGCTTTGAAACTTTACAATCAATTTTCTCAAAAACTAAAAGCTCTTTTTCAAATATTTTTTTTTCCTCTTGTACCCACTCCCAAGGTGCACATACCCTGCTAATTTGGGGTATGTAGCATGTAAGGAAGCTTTACAAAGCACAAAAGTTTGGGTCCCCATTGACTTCCATTATGTATCGGAGTTCGGCGCGAACACCCGAACATCGCGGCGATGTTCGGCGAACGTTCGCGAACCCGAACATCTAGGTGTTTGCCCAACACTACTTTTTACCAATAAATTACTACATCCATCCTACTGAGTGGAGTGTCCATTCATAAGGTAGGCGATCTACATCATATTTTATTTACTACATTAATGCTTAATTGTTGACAATACAACAAGGGCGCCTCCGACCACTGTCTTTTCCACAGAAAATGGCTTCTGAGAGCAAGAAAGAGGTAAAAAGGGGAATTTCTTATCAGTGAGGGTCACACTGTAGTCACTTCCTGTCTGAGTCAGGACTGAGTCAGTTACTTACATACCTTATATTTAACTCTTTCAGGCAGAGAAAGAAAAAAAGGAACACAGCCTAGTTATTTGTGTGCTAGGCACTGTACATACACGTCTATCTCATCATGTCACATGTCACTTCGGGTATCCTTTAAAACACTAATGAAACCAGAGATCAGCAGGACTGCCAGGCCACCGGTATTGTTTAAAAGGAAATAAATGTGGCAGCCTCCGTATACCTCTCACTTCAGGTTTCCTTTAGAGTGGACATGCACTCTTGTAGAGGACACAAGGAAAACAGAGAGACATGCACCCCGTGTGTATTTAGAGGGAAGAGCCTGTCTAAATCCCCTTCATCTGTAATGAATCACACATGTAATTTGAGCTCAGCTGCGTCAGCACAGAAGTTCGGCAGTCCTCAGCAGACACAGCTAATATGTAAACACAGGATGTTAACCCTTTGTCCGTTTTATCAAAGCAGGAATTAGACACACTGCATGTTTATTGCAGGAGTTCTGAAAGCTGTAACAAATAACTTTTTTTCTTTAAAGGTTATTATTTTGTTGCTTTTTCTGTTAAGCGGAGAGGAAGGTTTGAGTTTAAGTCCACTCTGAGGGGAAACATTTCTTCCTGACTCCAGGTAGCAGTCAGATAATCCTGGATAAACTTTGTTGGGAATGAACTCGTAATTATGGCCACATATATCAATAATAAGATTCAGATCTATCTATCTATCTATCTATCTATCTATCTATCTATCTATCTATCTACCTATCTATCTACCTATCTAACTAATACTTTCCTAGCAGAAAATGGCTTCTGAGAGCAGGAAAGAGATAAAAAGGTTCAATAGTTCATAGATTTTAGCTCTGCATACTTCAATGAATGTGCCATTGAGCAAAAACAACAGTAAATACTTAAAAAGTAGATTTAAATATAAAATAAAACTGGAATATATTAAAAAGTCATTTTTTAGGAGAAGGAAGATAGATACAATTGTTTATTTCATTAGTTTATTTTTACCTCGGGTGTCCTTTAAGTCAGCTGAGGAGCCCGATAATGATCACCTCAGCTGACAATCACGCGTGTGTACGGCACCAGATGACCCCCGACACCCAACCCATGAGTTATCCGTCGTGCAGATGTACCCAACCCCAGCGACGCCCACGGGTGTAGCAATAGGTGTTTCAGAGGTTGCAACCGCATCGGGGCCAGCTACAGTGTTAGCTCTCTATTGGTCCTGTGCTCATAATAATCACTTCTATAGATACTTTGAATAGTAGTAATCATTAACAAACTGCTCCCCATTCCCTTTTGGCACCTCTGACACTGTAGTTGCCATTGGCAGGGATTGCTATGTATAGAGTGCTTGGGGGGTAATCAGTAACAAGCTGCTCCCCATCCCCTTCTTGCACCTCTGACACTGTAGTTGCCATTGGCAGGGATTGCTATGTATAGAGTGCTTGGGGGTAATCAGTAACAAGCTGTTCCCCATCCCCTTCTTGTACCTCTGACACTGTAGCTGCCATTGGCAGGTATTGCTATGTATAGAGTGCTTGGGGGGTAATCAGTAACAAGCTATTCCCCATCCCCTTCTTGCTCCTCTGACACTGTAGTTGCCACTGGCAGGGATTGCTATGTATAGAGTGATTGGGGGTAATCAGTAACAAGCTGTTCCCCATCCCCTTCTTGCACCTCAGACGCTGTAGTTGCCATTGGCAGGTTTTGGTGCGCCGTATCAATTGTTATGTATAGAGTGCTTGGGGGGCCCCATTGTAAAACTTGTATCGGGGCCCACAGCTCCTTAGCTATGCCACTGGCGACGCCGATCCCCCCGCTGATCCCATTGTTCATGCGCAGCTCGCCCCCTTCCTGCATAACAACACAGTGCGCCGTCAGCTACACAGCAGATACCCGTGTGTGCAGCAGGGTTCACGATGTCACTGAAGGGGATGAGATCCTGATCTCCGACGGGCAACATGCATTGGACATGTGTACGAGCCCTTAGGACTCAAATCCTACATCAAAGGAAACAGCCATGCCACCTGTACACTACCCACCTGAGTGAAATGGTTTATTTAGTAATAGGTAAATATGGTCACTTTCATTTCAGCATCATTTTCGCAAAGATGTCAGATTTTCGCACAAATGAGAATATTCACAAAAATGTATAGGTATTAAAATACTTATTGACACCAAATGCGCTGAAGGCTGGGAGCAAGAGAAAACACAGTTTTGCACAAATGAGAATTATTATCGTGTTATTATTTTGAGTTTATTTAGCATCAGTATGTATGGGCAGACATTGACGTTGATGGGCACTTAGAGAGGATATTTTCAAGAAATTTCAAGAAAATTTCTTATTTTTGCAAAAAATGTGTACATTGCTACAATTCCATTATATTTTTGCTAACATTTTGAGTCAGGTGAAAATGCAAATTTTTCTGTGAAAATAACGTTGCCAAAAACTCATCCCTAATTTGATTGACTGATTACTGCGGTGTTGTTACTTTGTTTCTACTGAATTTGTTTTTCATGATCCAAAGAGCAACTCTACTATTCTAGTGACATTTTAATATATTGACAATGATGATTGTATTTAAGTAAGACTCTGTTGGGGACATTGTTAACTCCTCTAGACAGATTTTTTCCCTCTGTATTCCTTGAAGAGACACTGAAGCAAAAAAAAAATTATGATATTATGATGTGTAAGTGGAGTACAGCTAAGAAATAAAACATTAGGATCAGAGACATCAGTCTAATTGTTTCCAGTACAGGAAGAGTTAAGAAACTCCAGTTGTTATCTCTATGCAAAAAAGCCATTAAGCTCTACAACTTTAAAGAGACTCTGTAACAACAAAAACCTCCCCTGGGGGGTACTCACCTCGGGTAAGGGAAGCCTCCGGATCCTAATGAGGCTTCCCACGCTGTCCTCTGTCCCACGGGGGTCTCGCCGCAGCCCTCCGAACAGCCGGCGACTGTGCCGACTGTCAGTTCAATATTTACCTTTGCTGGCTCCAGCGGGGGCGCTGTGGCGACTTTCGGCATGGAAATAGACGGAAATACCCGATCTCCGTCGGGTCCGCTCTGCTGCGCAGGTGCCGGAAACTTGCGCCTGCGCAGTAGAGCAGACCCAACGGCGATCGGGTATTTCCGCCTACTTCGGCGCCGACAGCCATCAGAGCGCCTGCGCAGGAGCCAGGAAGGTAAATATTACGTCACGGCTGTACGGAGGGCTACAGCGAGACCCCCGAGGGACGCAGGACGGCGTGGGAAGCCTCATTAGGATCCTGAGGCTTCCCCCACCCGAGGTGAGTACCCCCCAGGGGCCGTTTTGTCGTTACAGTTCCTCTTTAAGAGTCGTGGAGAGGGCTGTCTTCTAAAGTGTATTATCTCAACTGTCAGTGAAGAATTTTCTTTTTCTCTGCCAGAGGACAGGTCAACAGTTCACAAGACTGCTCTGAAAAAATCATTTAGAATGCTGAGTAGTGTGTAAACTGCAGATATTACCCATTTCCGCCCGCAGGGATTTTTCACCTTATGCATCAGAGCAATTTTCACCTCCCATTCATTCACTAATAACTTTATCACTACTTATCATAATTTATTGATCTATATCTTGTTCTTTCTGCCACTAATTAGGCTTTCTTTGGGTGATACATTTTGCTAAGAATTATTTTTTTATAAATGCATTTTAACAGGATTAATATTTAAAAAAATAGAAAATATTCATTATTTCTCAATTTTCGGCCATTATAGCTTTAAAATAATCAATGCTACCATAATTAAAACCTATGTATTTTATTTGCCCGTTTATCTCGGTTATGACACCATTTAAATTTTTTTCCCTATCACAATGTATGGCACCAATATTTTATTTGGAAATAAAGGTGCATTTTTTCCATTTTGAGCCCATCACTATTTACAAGCTTATAATTTAAAAAAATGTTCATAGTATACCCCCTTCAAATGCATATTAAAAAAGCTTAGACCCTTAGGTAACTATTTATGTCTTTTTTTTTTTTAATTGTAATTTTTTTCCATTAAAACATTTATTTGGGTAATATTTTGGTGTGGGAAATAAACAGTTAATTTTTAATGTTATTATATGTGTAAATTGTAATGTAAAAAATATGTAGATGTAGTTTTACTATTTGACCACAAGATGGCCACCTTGAGTTTTTTTCCCTCCTTGTGCTGGAAGCACAAGGGGGATGCAGAAATGTTTACGTGCAGAAAGACTGAAGCCTCTAGTAAGAGCGCTTCAGTTTTTCTGCTGGGGACATGGATCGGTGATTGGGAACCATGTTCCAGTTCACTGATCCCAGGGCTACTGGGGGACAGCATGGGGGCGCACCCACGATTGCGCGCGGGAGCGTGCTGAAGCGCGGTACCGCAGCAGAGCAGCAGTCCGGACGTGAGCTTCACATCTGGGCGGCAGAAATGGTTAAAGAATGGTGCAAGGTTATAAAAAACACTATATAACTGAAAATAAAAATATGAGAATGTTCTCTTTGCTACTAATGTTTTAGTAATTATCCGTACTACACAACCAATTCATTATATCATATTTTTTTTCGCTTCAGTGTCTCTTTAAGGCTTTGTGGAAAGTGTTAGTGCAGTAAATATAGCCCATATTAAAGACATTTCCTACAGGATACCGTTCCCTTGCTGCTTCTGTTGTAAAGAGAATTGTTCATTTTACCTCTGGGGCATCGAAGAATGATTCTCAGGATCATTACATTTATAATAAAATCAATGTTGATTATAGAGGAAAGTAAATACTATATCCAACAGCTGAAGCACGCTGTTCCTTCTGCAACAAGCTTTTTATCGAAACTTTCTTTATTTCTTGGGTTTTACTATGAATAAATCAGAGTACCGATTTTTGTTGTTGTTGTTAAGTTGAAATTGAGTGGTGTCCGATTCTTTGGGGCCCCTAGGAACCTTTGTTTCATCATTAGGGGGAATCATTTATTCTAATTTATATTCTGCCTTTAGTTGAACTGATTTTCCATCTAGAAACAAGTTTTTGCTGTTTATTTATGCTTTTATCATACAGCTTTATATAAAGCTGGAAGTAACCCGAATAGTTGTCGACATTACTGCCTGACTTCAGTGACATCGTTTTTTTTCTAACTTTGCTGATGACTGTCACAAACAAACTAAGCCTTTTTGTTTTTAACACACATTCTGGGAAAGCTTTCTACATGGCAATTTTATGGGTCCTTGTTATCCATAATGACCTCAGCTATACAGATGAACCCACCTGTAGCAGGAAAGAATCAGCCACAATGACATGAACACAGGTGTCAAACTCCAGGCCTGGAGGGCCAGATCCATGCCAGTGTTTAGGATGGACTGAGAAAGAGAGGAATGTATTCTACCTGATGGACCACACCTTTCCTGATTCAGACCCATCAATTCGTAAAGTTCAAGTGCGGAGATGGCACACCTTACCCAAGATGTGGGTGCTATGGCCTGTGGATACTGAGCCCCAGCATCCAAAATTCAACAGCAAGGTACAAAAGTCCAGGTCAGCACACAAACGTTTTTGTTTGCACTTTCTGAAGAAGGGGACCCGCCGTGGCCCCGAAACAATTGTCATGTTTTCACGTGCTTATGGAGCAATAAATTGAGAAAATTCTTATCTTGAAAAAGGTGTGCTGACCTGGACTTTTGTACCTTGCAGACCCATCAATTAATCTGAGCTGTGTCAAAAATGTGTGAATACCTGGGCCCTCGTAGGACCGGTTTGACATCCCTGTGGTAGAAGAAGGGAATTTAATTTCTTAGAGCGGATAGGAGATGAAAAACTAACTATAACAAGTAACTTGCCTATATAGCTTATCTAAAGTTTAGATTACACAGCATATCTAACTGCAAACAGCTTCAAAAGTTTATGATGATTTATTCCTGTGATACAATGAGGGCAGCCATGTTCTGTTTGTTACATTGTCACAGGCTGAGGGCTGGAGATGCTATCAGCTTGGCTGTGTGTAAATTCAGTCCCCTCTCCTCCTCCCTCCTCCCCTCTGCCTCTGAAATCAATGGCTAGTAACCTCCTCCTCCTCCTGCCCAGACTGAGCCAGCTACAGTGCCAAGGCACAAAAGGAGCTGTGGGCGAAGCTTGTTTAGTTTATAGGGAATTAGAGTATTAAAACAAAACAAAAAAAAGTATTTGGCTTGAGAAATGCCCTATAAACTATATGAAAGGAACACAATCATGCAATGAGTGAAAGTTTATCTTGGATCGGTAAAGAACTATGGCTGACTGAAAAAAGGTTCACTGTGATAAATTAAAGTACCCTTGTCTTGAATGTCCATCCTGTGGGATTTTATAATTATCCAAATACCCAGTCCATACCAAAGAGTTAAAGCTACACTACACAAGTTTTAAAATATATTTTATAATAGACTAGCTGACCTAAGCCCCTTTAAAAACGGGCTCTAGGTCTGTCATCGCATGTCCCTGCACGTGCGCCCGCGGCGCGCTCGCCACCGGCGCACCCGCTGGCGCACACCCGTCACGCGCGCGGCCGCCTCGTGCGCACACTCGCCCGCCCACCCGTTGATCCCGTCTGCCCCTTGAAGCTGCACGTCACTCCCCCTCAGTGTCTCTGCACACATGCGCAGTTCGTTATGACACACGGACGCAGAGACACTTGGACTTTATTATATAGAATTAGATCTTAGGTTCAATATAAACAACTAACAATGAAAATACAAAAATTAAATAAATAAAAAAACAAAAACAAAAAGAAAAATATGTTAGTCAATGTTTGGCCATTAAAATTGATGAAATATTGATGTGATAGTGGCTATGCAAAAGAGTTCTCAGAGCTCAGCTTGTATTGCTGTTGAATGATGGCCCTCATCAGCTGGTATTAACTCCCCATAAAGGCCTCAATTCATAAAGCATTCCCGCATGTGGTAATGCTGAAAACAGCAGACTTTCCCGACCACTTAGCAATGTGTCAATTCATAAAGGCTGTTACCGCATGAAAAACTGAAATTGCCGAGCAGTGAGGAAAATTACCGACTTGGCTGTGGTTACTTCCAACACATGTCAGTAAATTGTCAACAAATGTCAATTCATAAAGACTGCAACAAGTGGTAAGCCAGACGATAATTACCGACACCTCTCGTGAGGTCTTAGCAAGTTACCTACACCTCTGGTGAGGTCTTAACAACGCAAAGTGCAGGGAGCCTAAAGTCTGTACAGGGAGCTAAAGTCTCTGTGAGTCTGTGCAGGGAGCCGAAGTCTCTGTGAGTCTGTGCAGGGAGCCGAAGTCTCTGTGAGTCTGTGCAGGGAGCAGAAGTCTGTGTGAGTCTGTGCAGGCAGCAGAAGTCTGTGTGAGTCTGTGCAGGGAGCCGAAGTCTCTGTGAGTCTGTGCAGGGAGCTGAAGTCTCTGTGAGTCTGTGCAGGGAGCCGAAATCTCTGTGAGTCTGTGCAGGGAGCAGAAGTCTGTGTGAGTCTGTGCAGGGAGCAGAAGTCTGTGTGAGTCTGTGCAGGGAGCAGAAGTCTGTGTGAGTATGTGCAGGGAGCAGAAGTCTGTGTGAGTCTGTGCAGGGAGCCGAAGTCTCTGTGAGTCTGTGCAGGGAGCTGAAGTCTCTGTGAGTCTGTGCAGGGAGCCGAAGTCTCTGTGAGTCTGTGCAGGGAGCAGAAGTCTGTGTGAGTCTGTGCAGGGAGCAGAAGTCTGTGTGAGGCTGTGCAGGGAGCAGAAGTCTGTGTGAGTCTGTGCAGGGAGCAGAAGTCTGTGTGAGTCTGTCCAGGGAGCCGAAGTCTCTGTGAGTCTGTGCAGGGAGCTGAAGTCTCTGTGAGTCTGTGCAGGGAGCAGAAGTCTGTGTGAGTCTGTGCAGGGAGCAGAAGTCTGTGTGAGTCATCTGTGCAGGGAGCCGAAGTCTCTGTGAGTCTATGCAGGGAGCAGAAGTCTCTGTGAGTCTGTGCAGGGAACAGAAGTCTGTGTGAGTCATCTGTGCAGGGAGCCAAAGTCTCTGTGAGTCATCTGTGCAGGGAGCCGAAGTCTGTGTGAGTCATCTGTGCAGGGAGCCGAAGTCTGTGTGAGTCATCTGTGCAGGGAGCCGACATCTGTGTGAGTCATCTGTGCAGGAAGCCGACATCTGTGTGAGTCATCTGTGCAGGGAGCCGACATCTGTGTGAGTCATCTGTGCAGGGAGCCAAAGTCTGTGTGAGTCATCTGTGCAGGGAGCCGAAGTCTCTGCAAGTCTGTGCAGGGAACTGTAATTACAGCTTTTAACAAAAGAGATATATCGGCACACTTTTGCTGTACCGCTCAATGGGCTGCGGTAATTTACCGAACTTCAAAGGCAGCTGTGAAAATCTTTATGAATTAGCACACAAAGGTCTAAAATACTGAATGCAGTATTTTCCCTCCCAGATTTTTTTATCGCACTGCTTTCATGAATTGAAGCCAAAGACTCAAACAGTATGGTTCTGGTCTGAGAAGACTTGAGTGCATTCAAATGGAGCACCCAATTATGTTTGCAGATGATGTTCTGTTGAGTAGGTGCTGACCTTATTACCCAGTGTTTTTACGGATGAAACTGAGGGGAAAAGGAACTGATCTGGATTGGTAAGGGGAGCCCATTTGATGACCCCAAACGTTCTTATTGACTTTGGCTAGCTTCTACTGAGGGAGTATATCAGTGAAGCTCATCCGAGCTAGGATATCCGAGATACTCGGATATCCTAGCTCTTTTTTCACTATTCAAGCTCGAATACCGAGCTCGAATAGTATTAGCTATCCGGGCTGTGCTATCCGAGCTATCCGGAGATATCCTAGCTATCCGAGCTCGGATAGCGTCATCCGCTCGGATAGCGTCACGTCAGACATCACCTCGAGTCCTCACAAGCAAATTAGAGGTCTCCCAGCCCTCTGACTGCAGCCAATCACAGAGGGGGAGCCTGGCCAAGCCCCCCTCTGTAAATAGCGGGCGCCATGTTGCCTCACTCGTCCTGCTTGCGACTTACTGACTGATTGTACTGAGAGACTGCTCCAGTGCTTTTTGTCTGTGCAAGTGCATTTATTGTTCAATACACCTAGCGTTTTTACACTCCAACACTTGATATTCACCTGTATTGCTTTGTATTGTAGATAGATTATATTTTAGGCAGTTTAGTTTGTGGGATTAGGGACTAGGGAGGGAGAGAGACTGTCACTGGTGCTGCTGCAGGCCTGCAGCCAGCAGCTAGGCCCTGTGCCTAGGCAAGGCAAGTTACCTTACCTGTGCTCTCACCTGTCCTATTCTACTGTACTACTTCTGTGTTAGATAGATTATTGTACTATTTTGTAGTTAGCAAGGCCCAGCTTTACTGCTATACCTGTCCTGTATCTGCTCTCTGTAATCTAGTCACACCTGTTCTATTGTTTAGCTAGATTCTTCTATTGTTTAGTTAGTACTATAGTGTACTCTAGTCTGTATATAGGGACCGTCCGTCACCGCGTTACCTAGGGTCTTTGTGTTCGCAGTGCACGCCTGCGCTGTCCGCACCCTCTCATTAGTGCTACACCCGTCCTATTGTTTATATTACTTGTATTGTGTATTCGCTGAATTGTACTGTACTGTAGTCTGTGTATAGGGACACCGTCAGTCAGCGTCAGCTAGGGTCTTTGTTTGCGCACTGCGCACTCTCTCGTTAGCGCTACACCGATTTCTGCTGTAGAGTACACCTGTCCGTCACCTCACACACCCACCACCACCACAAGTCCCACCCCATTAAAGTACACCACTTGTCCCACCCACCTATACATAACTTTTTTTTTTCATTTGTATATATAGCTGGAGATGCGTGATTTTGTGTGCTGATTTTTGGATACATCCACAATAAAGGACTCTGTTTCAGGACAACGTGCGGACCCTCTCTTTTTCTGGTATAATATTAAAAATATACGATGTCTGGCACTGGCAGCCGCGGGTTGGGCAGGGGCAGCAAGGGCATCGGCAAGAGAGGAGGTCGTGGGCGTGGCAGCCGCGCCACCACCACCACCATGCGCAGTTCTGCATCTGCACCAGTGGCTATTCCGCCATTAGCCACTGGCCGTGGACGCCTTGGCCACCCAACAGCTGGGAGTCACGCTGCAGAGACACAGCAGCAGCAGCAGCGTGTGGCGCAGATGTTCCTCCCACCGCCAGGTCGTAGCCGTCCTATTGAGGAGAAGGACGCAGACTCTGTGGTGGAACTGATGGTGGATGAGCAGGCCACCATTAGCTCTGGAACCGAGTCCTCCACCCCCACCACCACTCCTGTTCGCAAGAGCAGCAGCAGCTGCCAAGCACTGCCTGGGGAGGAGGAGTGCAGTTCTCCAGCCCCAGCGGGCAACACCAGCACCCTGTCACTCAGCACCTTCTTATCCCCAAGCACAGCGGGGCTATGGAGTGCTGTTGCGGCAGAATTAGCAAGGGAGGAGGAAGAAATGCTGATGGGCACTTTGGGGGATGATGCTTTGGACAGTCAGACAGTGGTGACTGTCCCTCAGCCCATGCATGCAGAAGGGGAGTTTGTGGGGTCATCCCAGCACGACATGTTTGCGGAGGGGGAGGATGATGATGACAGGGTGAAGGACAGAGACTGGGTGGCAGATCCGTCTGCGGGCCTTGCTAGAAGGATCAGCATCGCAGGCATAGGCAGGATCAGAAGTGGGCGTGGTATGCAGGCCACACAGGGTGCTGATCCGGAGGTGGAGAGTTCTGCCAGTGCCACCAGCCGCACCAAGAAACCCCCCCTCCCCAACCACCACAGGGAGACCAGCGGCAGCAGCACCTTCCAGCCGAAGGGGCAACTTCACCTCCCCAATTTGGAGTTTTTTCACCCTGCCATATGTGGAGTGCAAGTATGCCACCTGCAACCAGTGCCACCAGCAGCTCAGCAGAGGGAAGGAGCCCTCTGCGTATGGCACCACCTCTCTGGTGAACCATCTGGCAGGGAAACACTTCCATGAGCATGAGGAGTTCATGAAGTTGAAAGAAGCTGGCAGTGGCAGACCCGCCACCACTGCGAAGCCGTCGGCAGCAGCCACCCGCCCTCCTCCACCTCCTCCAGCAGCACCAGCAGGAGTGCATCAGAAACGCATTGCTCCTACTCCCTCTGCAACTCCTGCCGCCGACACTGAGGCCTGTTCTGGTAGCCAGTCCTCAGTGGCCTCCTCTGCTCCCTCCAGTGATTCCCGTTCAAGCAAAAGGCGTCGCCAGACCCTGCTCAGCGACACCTTCCAGGGGGTGGTCAGGGTTCTGCCTCCCAGCAGCCGTCGCGTGCGTCAGCTAAACGGCTTGCTGGCACGGGCCATGTGCTCCCAACTCCTGCCTTATTCCCTTGTGCAGGAGGGGAGCGACATGCGTGCGCTCCTGATGTGTGCAGCCCCCGATTGGCCAATCCCCAGCCGACATTTTTTTGCACGCATGGCCATCCCTGCACTTCACCGCTCTGTGATGGCCAATGTCGGGATAGGGCTTGATCACACGGTGGGTCAACGGGTCCACGTCACCATGGACTCGTGGAGCAGCCGGTTTGGGACAGGCCGCTATCTGTCCTTCACCGCGCATTGGGTCAGCTTGGTGGAAGGGGGTGAGGAGGGGGGAGCAGCATCGGGCACTGTCAGAGCAGCAGCAGCAACAACGCAGTGGGTGGTGCCACCATGCAGGGTCAGCAGAATTGCAGCAGGTTCCTCTGATCCGCTTCCATCCTCCGGCACACCAGCCCAAACCCCCCGCCTCAGCAGCAGCGTGAAGCCCCGCCACTGACAAGCGCTGCTGGAATTGGTCAGCCTGGGGAAGACCAAACTGACGGCGAACCATGTCCTGGCCAAACTCCGAGAGCAGGAGAGAAATTGGCTGACCCCCAGAGGCCTCAGAGTCGGAGAGGTGGTGTCTGACAATGGGGCAAACCTGGTTACTGCGATCAGCAGGGGAGACCTGACCCACATCCCCTTGCCTGGCGCACGTCCTGAACCTGGTAGTCCAAAAGTTCCTGCGGACCTACCAGGGGATGAACCGACTCCTTAAGGCGGCAAGGAAGGTTGTGCGTCATTTCCGGCACTCGCCTGCAGCCGTAGCGAGCCTGGAAGAGAAGGAGCACCTGCCACAGCACCGGCTCATGATCGATGTTCCAACTCGCTAGAACTCCACCCTGGCGATGTTGGAGTTTCTGGTTGAACAGAGGCAGGCTGTCAGCAAGTACGTTGCATGAGCAACAGTTGCCTCCATCACTGCAACTGGGCGTGCCGCCACCAACCTCCCGTCCATCATCTCCACAGAGGACTGGGGGCACATGCAGCAGGTGTGCTCAGTGCTGGCACCCTTCCTGCAGGCCACCAACATGGTAAGCAGGGACCATGCAATGGTGTGCGAGTGGGTCCCCTTGGTGTGTGTGCTGGACAGTGCCCTGTATGCACTGCTGGAAGAGGGAGCGGCAGCCTTGGACCAGCAGGAGCTGCAGGCAGCTTCACAGGCCACCTCTGAGGAGGAGGGCTTGGAGTTGGTGGAGGTCCCTGACCTTGCTGCTGATGAGGGGGAGCAGCAGAGCGCAGCTGGACTGGTGCGAGGTTGGAGAGAGGATGAGGTGGAGGAGGCAGAGGAAGAGGAGGACAGCACTGTCGGCTCTGGGGCTGCCGATGATGTGCCAGCAGACGTGGCCAGACTCTTCCCAATGGCAGCGCACATGCTGAGGTGCCTGCGCAAGGACCCAAGGGTCATCCAGATGAAGAAGAGGGAGGACATCTTGATCTGCATGATGCTGGACCCACGTCTGAAGGGGAAGCTCAGCCAGTTCCTGCCTGCAGGAGGAGACCGTGCGCAACAAATGAGGAATTTTCAGCTGTCCCTTGTTGAGCGCTTGGAGGAAGCCTTCCCTCAGCCATCCACCCCCACTGTCCAGCCAGCACAGAGGCAGCAGCAGGTGTCTGCATACACCAGCAGCAAGCGCACGCGAACCACAGACCTGCTGTCTCTGACCCAAGACTAGAGAGGAGGTGCCTGCAGCAGCATCCTTCTCCAGTCACAGACAGCGCTTGACCAACTGGTGACTGACTACATGGGGTCCTTCAGCGGGCTTGACAGTGTGGCCCCTGTTGATCCCATGGAGTATTGGGTCAAGCACCTGCCGATCCAGGTCCCCGGCGATGACGTCAGAGCGACCCGGAGGTCGCTCTGTACTGTGGCTGTGTGATCGGCGCTGTAAATCACCGTCACGTTGCCTGGAGCGGACTGCGCAGGCTCAGAACTACTACCACCTGCGCAGTCCGCTCCGGCCCACGTGGCGGTGATTGCCAGCGCCGATCGTGCAGGCGCAGTACAGAGCGACCTCTGGGTCGCTCTGACGTCATCGCCGGGGACCGGGAGGGAGCTGCGGTGACCGGCTGCGGGCAGAGCTGCGGCGAGGGACATGCTGGGAGCTTGGGGCTGGAGGAAGCCCCCGGTAAGTACCACTCATTTTACTATAGTTGCCCTGATAACTCCTTTAAGGTTTAGATTGTGGACTAAACACATAGGCATTGATTCATAAAAGTGAGAGCGGTAGTTCAGAGATGGGCGGGAAATTACCTCTAGCGGTAAATGAGGGTTTTTACAGTGAATTCATTAAAAAAATTCAGAGTGCGAGGTGATTGCGATAGCAGTCTGTAAGTGTGCGGTAAGTGTGCGGGACACACATGACTTATACTGTTTAGAAAATATTGTTATATTTTATATCATATATATATATATATATATATATATATATATATATATATATATATATACATACATATATATATATATATATATATATATATTTATATTTATATAGTGGGAGTCCCCCAAGGTTCGGTCCTTGGCCCCCTACTGTTCTTCCTATACACATCCTCCATTGGCAAGGTTATCTCCTCCATGGGTTTTAACTATCATCTGTATGCAGATGACACCCAAATCTACCTCCACACCCCTGACATATCCACCACTACCATGGACAAGGTCTCCTCCTGCCTATCTGCCATCTCCTCCTGGATTTCCGCTAGGTTCCTGAAACTAAATCTAGACAAAACTGAATTTATGATCTTCCCACCCCGGTCATCCCTGGACCTCCCAGATGTGCAGGTCACTGTTAACCACACTACCATTTGCCCTACCACTCAAGCCCGCTGTCTGGGTTTCACCCTGGACTCCGCACTCTCCTTCACTCCCCACATCCAAAACCTCACAAAGTCCTGCAACTTCCACCTTCATAACATCTGTAAGATTCGCCCTTTCCTGACCTCTGCCACCACCAAACTCCTCATCCATGCCCTCATAATTTCCCGCCTCCACTACTGCAATGCCCTGCTGTCTGGTCTCCCTATGACCCGAATAGCCCCACTGCAGTCCATCATGAATGCGGCAGCAAGAATTATCCACTCCTCCCATCGCTCCACCAGGGCGGCTCCCCTCCGTTTATCCCTCCACTGGCTTCCTATCCAGTCCAGAATCAGATTCAAGATTTTGTGTCTGACCTACAAATCCGTCCACAAAACCTGTCCAACCTACATTTCTGATCTTACTCAGAGATACACACCAAGCTGCTCACTCCGCTCCTCCAATGAACTTCGCCTGACCGTCCTCCGCATCACCCAGTCCCATGCACTCCTCCAAGACTTCTCAAGAGCCGCCCCAACACTATGGAACTCCCTACCTCCACCCATTAGGGCAGCGCCCTCCTTCAACACCTTCAAGAAGGCCCTCAATACTCACCTTTTCACTCTGGCCTACCACCCCTCACAATTGCTCTAAACCCACAGCTGAACTCTGGTCCCCTACCTCTCGTGTCCCTAGCTCTCCCTCTAGATTGTAAGCCTTTGGGCAGGGTCCTCCTCCTTTTGTGTCCTACCTGATCATGCACCTCCATTACTGTGCACCCATGCTATGCATTTGAGTGAACCTAACTTGCCTAATCTCCATGCTCCCATCCAGTGACTGACTAAGCATTACCTTGTACTCATACTGTGCTGTGTGATCTGGTTTTCTTGTATTCCTGTATTGTCATATTGCTGTATGTCACCCCAAAATATTGTCTGTAACCTAAACTAATGTCCAGCGCTGCGTAATATGTTTGCGCTTTATAAATACAATATATATATATATATATATATATATATATATATATATATATATATATATATATATATATATATATATATATACAGTATATATGTATATATATATATTATTGTTAGAAATGCTCTAACTCTGTAAGATTTCTAAAAGCCTGGGTGATATTACAACCACCCTTCCTCCTCTGTATCTTTAAAAATTCCATAACATTAAGTTGAAAGGGCTCCATTTGTCACCTAAAATGCTACTGTGTAGAGCAAACTCACCAGATCTTTGTTGGCGATAACAACATGTTATTTATCGCTTCCTTACTCCCTCTTTTTTTTTTTTTCATGAATACACTTCATTCAGTTTAGCAACGCAAACAACGTTTTCATTACTGCACTATTACCACACTATTACCGCACTACAGGGAGTGCAGAATTATTAGGCAAATGAGTATTTTGACCACATCATCCTCTTTATGCAGGTTGTCTTACTCCAAGCTGTATAGGCTCGAAGGCCTACTACCAATTAAGCATATTAGGTGATGTGCATCTCTGTAATGAGAAGGGGTGTGGTCTAATGACATCAACACCCTATATCAGGTGTGCATAATTATTAGGCAACTTCCTTTCCTTTGGCAAAATGGGTCAAAAGAAGGACTTGACAGGCTCAGAAAAGTCAGAAATAGTGAGATATCTTGCAAAGGGATGCAGCAAAATCGCAAAGCTTCTGAAGCGTGATCATCAACAATCAAGCGTTTCATTCAAAATAGTCAACAGGGTCGCAAGAAGCATGTGGAAAAACCAAGGCACAAAATAACTGCCCATGAACTGAGAACAGTTAAGCGTGCAGCTGCCAAGATGCCACTTGCCACCAGTTTGGCCATATTTCAGAGCTGCAACATCACTGGAGTGCCCAAAAGCACAAGGTGTGCAATACTCAGAGACATGGCCAAGGTAAGAAAGGCTGAAAGACGACCACCACTGAACAAGACACACAAGCTGAAACATCAAGACTGATTTTTCTAAGGTTTTATGGACTGATGAAATGAGAGTGAGTCTTGATGGGCCAGATGGATGGGCCCGTGGCTGGATTGGTAAAGGGCAGAGAGCTCCAGTCCGACTCAGACGCCAGCAAGGTGGAAGTGGAGTACTGGTTTGGGCTGGTATCATCAAAGATGAGCTTGTGGGGCCCTTTCGGGTTGAGGATGGAGTCAAGCTCAACTCCCAGTCCTACTGCCAGTTTCTGGAAGACACCTTCTTCAAGCAGTGGTACAGGAAGAAGTCTGCATCCTTCAAGAAAAACATAATTTTCATGCAGGACAATGCTCCATCACACGTGTCCAAGTACTCCACAGCGTGGCTGGCAAGAAAGGGTATAAAAGAAGAAAAACTAACGACATGGCCTCCTTGTTCACCTGATCTGAACCCCATTAAGAACATGTGGTCCATCATAAAATGTGAGATTTACAAGGAGCAAAAACAGTACACCTCTCTGAACAGTGTCTGGGAGGCTGTGGTTGCTGCTGCACGCAATGTTGATGGTGAACAGATCAAAACACTGACAGAATCCATGGATGGCAGGCTTTTGAGTGTCCTTGCAAAGAAAGGTGGCTATATTGGTCACTGATTTGTTTTTGTTTTGTTTTTGAATGTGAGAAATGTATATTTGTGAATGTTGAGATGTTATATTGGTTTCACTGGTAAAAATAAATAATTGAAATGGGTATATATTTGTTTTTTGTTAAGTTGCCTAATAATTATGCACAGTAATAGTCACATGCACACACAGATATCCCCCTAAAATAGCTAAAACTAAAAACAAACTAAAAACGACTTTCAAAAATATTCAGCTTTGATATTAACCTTCCTGGCGGTAAGCCCGAACTGAGTTCGGGCTATGCCGCCGGAAGGCACCGCTCAGGCCCCGCTGGGCCGATTTGCATAATTTTTTCTTTGCTGCACGCAGCTAGCACTTTGCTAGCTGCGTGCAGTGCCCGATCGCCGCCGCTACCCGCCGATCCGCCGCTATCCGTCGCGCCGCAGCCGCCCCCCCCCCCAGACCCCGTGCGCTGCCTGGCCAATCAGTGCCAGGCAGCGCTATGGGGCAGATCGGAGTCCCCTCTGACGTCACGACGTCGATGACGTCGGTGACGTCATCCCGCCCGTCGCCATGGCGACGGGGGAAGCCCTCCAGGAGATCCCGTTCTTTGAACGGGATCTCCGGATCTCCGATCGCCGGCGGCGATCGGAGGGGCTGGGGGGATGCCGCTGAGCAGCGGCTATCATGTAGCGAGACTTTGTCTCGCTACATGAAAAAAAAAAAAAAAAATTTAAAAAAAAAGATTTGCTGCCCCCTGGCGATTTTTTTGCAAACCGCCAGGAGGGTTAATGAGTTTTTTGGGTTCATTGAGAACATGGTTGTTGTTCAATAATAAAATTATTCCTCAAAAATACCACTTGCCTAATAATGGGGGATGATGGTATACAGGGACGATACATCCGCCGTACCTAGCAGAGTGTTCCCTGTAACAACAACCCCCTGAAGGACCTGCAAGGCATGTTCAGTGTCCCTTAACAGATTAGGAATTAATGCCACAGCCGGCTGAAGCATGTCATCTAGGTATTGGCCCAGTCGATGCATAATGGACCCCATGCCACTGATGATTGGTCATAGGCATAGGGTCCATTATGCACCGACTGGGCCAATATCTAGATGACATGTTTCAGCCGGCTGTGGCATTAATTCCTAATCTGTTAAGGGACACTGAACATGCCTTGCAGGTCCTTCAGGGGGTTGCTGTTACGGTGAACACTCTGCTAAGTACGGCGGATGTATCGTCCCTGTATACCATCATCCCCCATGATCACGGACTACAGGTGGTGGGGTGTTACCTACAGAAAACTGAAATGAAGTCCAAACAATGTGACTTTGTCCTGGCCCTTCTGAGATATATTTTAGAATACAGAATATGCTGATAGTTTCACCACAACATCATCATCGATGCTGCAAACTGCTGAAGATTTATTTGGTTAGCTTGTACTTGTAGCCGAGAGGCTATATAGCAATACCATTTATGTGATCATTGTATTTTATTGGCTGTTTATGCACTGTTGCACTTTGTTTGTCCCCTGACCAAGCCCCCTAAGTTTTTAGGGGTCAAACATGTTGGCTTAGGTGTGGAGTGGTGTGTTTTTTGTAGACAGACATTCATAGGGAAGGTGGTCGGTGAGGAAAAGCCCTTGCAGTACAAATAGACCTACGGGCAGGCCCGGATTTAAATCATAGGTGCAGATGTCCTGTCACCTTAGACTTCACCCTCCATGAACCTACAAACACCTGCTGAACTGCACCACAAGTGTGCTGTCTGGCCCAGCTTTCAGTTCTCTCTTAGTTCCCTTGCCCGGCCATCATAGGTGTCCCTTAGTATTAGGTAGCCGGAGTCTATCCTCAGTATTAAGTAGCTAGAGGTGTCCCAAAGTTTCAGGTATGTAGAGGTGCCCCCGACTGAAGGGCGATCTGGTCAGTGGAATGCTGTGACCTCTCATTTACTGTTCGCTTAGGACTTTGCTCAGGTAAGGCAGGAGGGAGGCACTTGAGGAGAGGAGTGAGCCACCTTTAGATCATCAGGCGCCTGTACGCATGTGCCTACGGTGGCTTACAGTAAGTCCATCCCTGCCTTCGGGCCATTAAAGGGTGGCATTATACTTTGATCATCCACCCCTTCAATAGTCTTTGTAATTTATAAGTAGTACAGGAAAGCATTGCTTCTAAATGTTCTATTACAAGTTATCTTTTTATTGCTTAATATCTTTTACAAAAAGCATAAAACTGTTGTTGAAGATTTATTTGAGAAGGGGTCTCTTTATAAGAAGCTGCAAACTGCCTGTGAACTGGAAAGGTTATTTTTCAATATATATTTTTATAGACGGTTTTATATTGTTTACATTTCAGGTCTTTACTGTTCATTTAGTTCAGATTCACTTTACAATGAATGTGGCATAAGGAACATACACTCACCTAAATGATTATTAAGAACACCTGTTCAATTTCTCATTAATGCAATTATCTAATCAACCAATCACATGGCAGTTGCTTCAATGCATTTAGGGGTGTGGTCCTGGTCAAGACAATCTCCTGAACTCCAAACTGAGGGCTGAGACACACCAGAAAAGCTCCCCAAACACTAGAGGTTTCAAAAGCTCTTACCAATGTAATGCTATGGCTTTTTTTTACAAAACCTCATCGCTACATTGTGCATAGACACATAGGATAACATTAGCAGGAGGTTTCAAAAACTCAAAACGCTCAGAAAAACTCATCTGGTGTGCACCAGGCCTGTGTCAGAATGGGGAAGAAAGGTAATTTAAACAATGTTGAGCTTGGCATGGTTGTTGGTGCCAGATGGTCCGGTCTAAGTATTTCACAATCTGCTCAGTTACTGGTATTTTTTTCACACACAACCATTTCTAGGGTTTACAAAGAATGGTGTGAAAAGGGAAAAACATCCAGTAAGCGGCAGTTCTGTGGGCGAAAATGCCTTGTTGATGCTAGAGGTCAGAGTAGAATGGGCCGACTGATTCAAGTTGATAGAAGAGCAACGTTGACTGAAATAACTATTCATTACAACCTCGGTATGCAGCAAAGCATTTGTGAAGCCACAGCACACACAAACTTGAGGCGGATTGGCTACAACAGCAGAAGACCCCACCCGGTACCACTCATCTCCACTACAAATAGGAAAAAGAGGCTACAATTTGCACGAGCTCACCAAAATTGGACAGTTGAAGACTGGAAAAATGTTGCCTGGTCTGATGAGTCTTGATAAAGTCAGAATTTGGCGTAAACAGAATGAAAAAAATGTATCCATCATGCCTTGTTATTGTTGGTGGTGGTGGTGTAATGGTAGTGGTGGTGGTGTACTGGTGTGGGGGATGTTTTCTTGGCACACTTTAGGCCCCTTAGTGCCATGCCAATTGGGCATCGTTTAAATGCCACAAGCTACCTGAGCACTGTTTCTGACCATCTCCATCCCTTCATGACCACCATGTATCCATCCTCTGATGGCTACTTCCAGCAGGATAATGCAGTATGTCACAAGCTCAAATCATTTCATATTAGTTTCTTGAACATGACAATGAGTTCACTGTACTAACATGGCCCCCACAGTCACCAGATCTAAACCCTATAGAGCATCTTTGGGATGTGATGGAACGGGAGCTTTGTGCCCTGGATGTTCATCCCACAAATCCCCATCAACTGCAAGATGCTATCCTATCAATATGGGCCAACATTTCTAAAGAATGCTTTCAGCACCTTGTTGAATCAATGCCACACAGAATTAAAGGTGTTCTGTGGGGGTGTCCTGGGGATAAAAACTGTCACTTACCTGAGGCTTCTATCAGCTCCCTGTAGCAGTAATGTCCCACGCCGTCCTCCTCCAATCCGCCATTCTCCGCCGCTGGCCCCGGTCAATTATTCGTCTGACAACAGACGAATAATGCGAGCTCCCGTACGCGTCATTGGAAGCTTACTGCGCAGTCACAGTACAAAGGTTTCTTGTACTGCGCCTGTGCAGTACGCTTCTGATGACGTGGGCAGAAGTGAGCAGGCGCGTGGCCCAGGCCGCTCAGCCACAGTTGAGAGCATGCCGCGCTAGACCGGAGCCGGCAGCGGAGAACGGCGGATCGGAGGAGGACGACGAGGGACATTACTGCTTCAGGGGGCTGATAGAAGCCCCAGATAAGTGACTGTTTTTATCCCCAGGACACGCCCACAGAACTCCTTTAAGGCAGTTCTGAAGGCGAAAGGGGTCAAACACTGTATTAGTATGGTGTTCTTAATAATCCTTTAGATGAGTGTGTAGCAAACTGTAGGATTACCAGCATTTACGCAATTGGTGTAGCAAGTTATGTATATTCCGGAACTCGCTATACACATGCACCACTTACGCTGCATATTACTTATGCAACATATTGTAAGTCCTGCCTGTATATAGCCTGTTACACAATTTGCGTAAGTTGCTATGGAAATTGTATAAATGCCGGTAATCCTAATGGTGCCCATACGTGGTACAATTTTTTTTTTATAAGTTAATTTTGTTAAAATTTTTTGTACTATCAAATGTAAAGATTTTTCCAACATGTCTGAACAGATTGTATCAAAAAAACGAGATAATTGGTCGTTTTTCTTGATTGAAAAAAAAATGACTCTTTTAAACTTTCATTCGATTCGATCATTTTGGTTGAATAAATGGGAAAATCAAACATATTTATTGTACGTGTATTTTTTATTTTTTTTTTACCAGGAAATTTTGGATGATGTGATATTTAAAATTGTAAAATATTTGATCCCAAGAGAGAATTCGATGGATAGCAGAAACAAAACACAAGTATCCATGTTTGGGTTTACTGGACTAACTGATAGCAGAGAGCTTGCCCCATACCTGTTCATAGTCTTTTTGTTGGCTTACATAGTGACTATCGTAGGAAATGTGGGCATGATGGTTCTTGTCTGGTCGTCCTCCAACCTTCAAACTCCGATGTACTACTTCCTGAGTAGTCTGTCTTTTGTGGATCTTCTTTACTCCTCATCTGTCACTCCAAAAATGCTGTTTGATTTTTTCAACGTTAAGAAGTCAATCACATTCCTTGGTTGTGCCCTTCAGTTTTACTTCTTTGTTGCTCTGGCAAACACGGAAGCTATGATTCTCTCAAACATGTCGTATGACCGCTATGTGGCCATTTGCCATCCTCTCCACTACACCTTGATAATGACAAAGAAGAGATGTTTCAGTTTGGTTCTTTATTCTTCATCTGTAGGCTTCTTGCAGTCCACCGTGTTGACCAGTTGTGTGTTCAATCTTCCATTCTGTGGACCAACCCTCATTAAGCATTTCTACTGTGATATCCCACCACTGCTCAAGTTGTCCTGCTCCAACACTCTCCAGTGCGATCTGGTAACTGCCGTTCTTGTTGTGGGCTTTGGATTATATTTACTGACAACCATATTTCTATCATATGCTTTTATAATTTCTTCAATTTTAAAAATTGCCTGTGCTAAGGGTAGGCAGAAGACTTTTAGCACCTGTTCTTCGCATATTATTTGTGTCGGGACCTTTTGTGCTTCTGTTTTCTTTGTTTATCTACATCCCCATTCGGATGCCTTTGAGAAACAGGACAAGGTGGCCTCAGTTTTCTATTGCATTGTGACTCCAATGCTGAATCCTCTTATCTACAGTCTGAGGAATGAAGAGGTGAAGAAGAACCTAGTGCAAGCCATACGGAAGCTATACTTCCACTTCCACTAACTGTCACCCAAAGTCGATCATTTTATGTGACAGCTTAGAAAGAATGACTGCTCAGACATTTGGTTCAGTTATTTTCTGAGTAGCCTGTCCTGTCCTGTATAGAGAGGGAAAGAAAGAATATGAGCTGTGGACACCTTACCGGAGGGAAGATGGAAGAAAGACAGCAAGAGTTATCCAGTACAGAAGCAGCATATTGGAGTCTGCCTGGAAATTTGGACACCTCTAAAGACTGCAATGTTAATTGTGGCTATAGTGGTGCCCGGGGGACAATTTGGGCACCAGAGGCCCTGTTTATCACTGAAATGTCAGGCACCACCACAACACCAGCACAAATAGCGTTGGAGGGACAAAAAGCAGTGGTGGGGGCAAGTTATTGGGTGGTGGGATTTGGCTTAGTGTATAGCCAAACCACAAATTGGCACTCAGAGCAGGTAGCCATGGGTGGAGGAAAGAGGGTGAGTGTTAGACGTAGGGAGCAGGGATGGTGCTACCATATGGGCAACTGGGCATTTGCCCCATGACCCTGAGTCAGCTGCCAGGATCCCCGCAGGTCACCCTCGAACATAACATGCTCCCCGGGGGCCCCTTAGGAGTATTCAGCAGAGTAGCAACTCACCTGTTCTGGTGGGTGTGCACCTAATGTCAATCCATCAAACTGAGTTCCCCATCTTCATCCACCGTTGCCTGCATCTTCTCTGTGACTTGGGTCATGTTACTATGCATAACATGCTCCAGACCATAGAGGAGAGGATGAAGATGGGAGCAAACAGAGCCATGGAGAAAGGAGGAGCACACCTGCCAGGACAAAGACTTTGCAGTGGCCCTGGGGATTAAAAGATACCCCAAGTGACGTGTGACATGATGAGATAGACACGTGTATGTACAGTGCCTGGCACACAAATAACTAGGCTGTGTTCCTTTTTTTCTTTCTCTGCCTGAAAAAATTGAAAATCAGGTATGCAAGTGACAGTTTCTGTCCAGGTCAGGACTCGTTCAGCCATAAACACTTTCCTGGCAGAAAATGGCTTCTGAGAGCAGGAACGAGACAAAAAGGATCAATGGTTAATAGATTGTAGCTCTGGCATACATCAATTTATGTGTCATTGAGCAGAGTCAATGAAACAGTAAAAACTTAAAAAAGTAGATTTAAAAATAAAATAAGACTGTGGGGTATCTAAAAAAGTGATTTTTAGGAGAAGGAGGCTAGATACAATTGTTTATCTCATCAGCTTGTTTTCACCTCAGGTGTCCATTTAGTTGGGGGTGACCAGTGGGGGCCTGGCAGCCCGATAAGACCTTGGGAGAATTGGGCAGTGAAAAGGGGCTCCTAATGCCACTTTTAGGAAGGGGGGATCTCTCATGGGGCCCCCAGGTTCATTTTGCTCAGCCCCCTATTGTTACTAGAGCCAGCCCTGGTAGGAGGTGGAGGGTTAGTGTGAGAGGAAGGTTAGGTAGAGTGATAATAGAATATATATCTGAGCACATCTAGCGGGGGGGAGGGTGGGGGGTATTTTATACAGCTCAGTAGAGGGCATCATTGAAAAAAAAAATCAAGCAAGTTACTCCAGGTTATTTTTTTAATTCAATTTCAATACATTCCAAGCAACTAAAGTCCCGTGTTCATTGTTATCTGTGGAAAAAAGAACATCTATATATATAATAGGCTAAGTGCCTCAACCTTCAAGCAAGAAGAAGAGGTATCGTCCCGCCCCCAGGGCCGGTGCAAGCAAGAAAAAGAAGTATCGCCCTGCCCCCAGGGCCGGTCCAAGCAAGAAGAAGCTAAACACTGCATTCCAGCAGCTCTGGAGGTGTGTTTAGCTTCTAAAGGCAACAATGGTTAATTTGCATATATTCAGCAGTGATGCACTGGGAGACATCTCAAGCTCACTCCAACCTGAATTATCGCAAATTCTTTCAGTTCTAAGAAAGCAAACGTTTTTCTTAACATTTTAGTAAGGGGGCTTTTAGGACCATTGTAGCCCCTCACACACTCCAATGAGTTCTGGGTCACCATGAGCTTGCTGGTTAGTCTGTACCTCACGGTGTTACAAGCCCTACTCCATAGAGCCAAGGTAATCCATGCCATGCACTGATTAGATACAAACAATCTGAAACAGTCTGTATGCATGTTGGATTGTTATGGCTCAGTGCAAATAAACAAGCTGACACATCATTGCAGTCCAGCATATCTGGAGGTGTGTTTAGCTTCTAAAGGTAACAATGGTTAATTTACATATATTCAGCAGTGATGTACTAGGAGACATCTCAAGCTCACTCCAACTTGAATTATTGCAAATCTATCTATCTATCTATCTATCTATCTATCTATCTATCTATCTATCTATCTATCTATCTATCTATCTATCTATATCTATATATATAATAGAGTAAGTGCCTCAACCTTCAAGCAAGAAGAAGAAGTAGCGCCCTGCCCCCAGGGCCGGTCCAAGCAAGAAGGGGCTGGGCTAAGCAAGAAGAAGAAGTAGTGTCAAATCAAACCAAGGGCAAAGAGGGATAATTTGCATATTCAGTAGCAGTGCATTGTGGGTAACCACAAATGTTCACTTATAGCTGAATTATTGCAGATTTGCTTCTGTTTTAAGAAGGAAAATTACACCAAGCTTTGTTTTTTTTTAGTAGGAGGGCTTTTTGGTCTCTTTTATCCTCCTATACATTCTTAGTAGTTCGGGTCACCCTGAGCTGCTTGGTTACTCTGTTGTACTGGTCCAAGCTCTATCTCATACAGCCGTATCAATCCTTGCCATGTACTGATGAGGACCAAACGGCTGAAATAGGCTGTCACATGTGGGTTTGATATGACTGTGTAAAACTTAAAGCTATAGGCATGCTTGACTTACCAAGGGTGAAAAAGAATAATTTGCATATTTAGTAGCAGTACATTGTGGGTAATCACAAATGTTCACTTATAGCTGAATTATTGCATATTTCCTTCTGTTTTAGAAAGGCAAATTACACCAAGCTTTGATTTTTTTAGTAGGAGGTCTCTTTGGTCCGTTTTATCCCCCTATACATTCCGAGTGGTTTGGGTCACCCTGAGCTGCTTGGTTACTCTGTTGTGCTGGTCCAAGCCCTATCTCATACAGCCATATCAATCCTTGCCATGTACAGATGAGGGCCAAAAGTCTGAAACAGGCTGTCACATGTGGGTTTGATATGGCTGTGTAAAATGTAAAGCTATAGGCTTGCTATACACCAGTGGTTCTGGATGCTTGCTTGGCTTACCAAGGGGGAAAAGGGGTAATTTGCATATTTAGTAGCAGTGCATTGTGGGTAACCACAAATGTTCACTTATAGCTGAATTATTGCAGATTTCCTTCTGTTTTAAAAAGGCAAATTACACCAAGCTTTGCTTTTTTTTAGTAGGAGGTCTCTTTGGTCCCTTTTATCCCCCTATACATTCCGAGTGGTTTGGGTCACCCTGAGCTGCTTGGTTACTCTGTTGTACTGGTCCAAGCCCTATCTCATACAGCTGTATCAATCCCTGCCATGTACAGATGAGGACCAAAAGTCTGAAACAGGCTGTCTGCAAATTACACCAATACAGTGTGCGACATTGCAGGAAGTGACGACAGTGGAACGCACGATGGAACACGGAAGAGGTGAGTCATCCCCGCCCGCTGCCTCTTACTAATAGTGGCGGGCGGCTGCTACTGTGCTTAAGCTGGAGGGGGAGCGCACATGGGGGACCCAGTTGAGGAGGGGTCCAACCCCCTTCCTGCCCTCTACCCTCTTATGTGGCATATGCTACGCCGCGGGTCGGCTAGTAATAGAGTAAGTGCTTCAAGCAAGAAGAAGAAGAAGTAGCGCCCCACCCCCAGGGCCGGTCCAAGCAAGAAGAATAAGTAGTGTCATATCAAACCAAGGGCAAAGAGGGATAATTTGCATATTTAGTAGCAGTGTGTTGTGGGTAACCACAAATGTTCACTTATAGCTGAATTATTGCAGATTTTCTTCTTTTTTAAGAAAGAAAATTACACCAAGCTTTGTTTTTTTTAGTAGGAGGGCTTTTTGGTCTCTTTTATTCTCCTATACATTCCGAGTGGTTTGGGTCACCCTGAGCTGCTTGGTTACTCTGTTGCGTGACAGTTAATAATGGCGCATAGCGCCATGGGAATACAAAGGGCGCCTCATAGACTTACATTATATAACGCTATTTAGCTTCTCGGCCTTTTGGCTAAGATCAAGTGTAGTATCTGTTCTTGAAATTTTTGGGGGGACCTGGAAGGATGGCACTGTGGCAGGGTGTCCTTCCTGGTCGTAATTCCCAGGGGTTGATTGAATGGATCTATACCATGGTCGAGGCTGAATGGCTGAGGGCTTTGCTTAGGCGTACTGCCCCTGGAAGTGGCGCTCCAGGTGCACCTGAAAAAACCTGAGATGTGGCAGATCTCAGGCGGAAGTAGGGTGCTTTGGTCTGTACTGCCCATATGCATCGCCAACTAACGCAGCTCCCCGGCCTTTTGGCTAGGGAGAGTGCAGAATTTTTATCACTCCGGCCGCAAGGTCGGGGCCAGCTTGCTGGCACGGGGACTTCGGTTCCCACCCGGCTCCCTCTCGGGGGAGCCACCCGGACCATGTGGACACGGATGCCACATGGCCAGGCCCTTTGGGTAACCACTGGGCGCAGTAGGGGTCCTCCTCGGAGGACCCCAGGATCCTCCAACCCCTCGGGTGTTGGAGGATGCCACCCCCTGAGCCGAAGGCAAAGGGGGAAGGTTCCCTTCGGGGAACAACCGGAAGGGCCCTGCAGCATTGTGGGGCCCGTGGCTACTCGTGCACGTTTTGTGGGGGTGCTTTAGGGCACTCACGCTTTTTCCGTGCACGGGGCTAATAGCCTTGCTTACCCGGGACCTCTGTTGCATGCAACAGGGGCCAAGAAAGCTTAAAAAAAAAAAACAAAAAAAAAAAAACGCTATTTAGCGTTATAAGTGTTAAAAAATGGCGCAGGCAGTGTGCCTTACACTTATAACGCTGAATAGCGTTATAATTGTTCAAGAATGCAGCGGGGGTTGGGGGAGGAGAGAGTCAGTGGGACACTGGAGGGCATAGGCAGCGGGGAGGATGTGTGCAGAAGCATACGTTACCTTGTCCCGGCCGCCGATCGCTCCTTCCCTCCGCTCCTGCACTTCTTCCATTCGTTTACTGTAGTCCTGCAGCCGGCCAATCACCATGTGGCTTCAGTCTCCGCATGCTGATTGGCCGGCTGCGGGACTACAGCAAACGAATGGAAGGAGCGGAGGGAAGGAGCGATCACTGGCCCAGGATAAGGTAACGTATGCTTCTGCATACATCCGCTGCCTATGCCCTCTAGTCTCCCGCTGCCTCTCTCCCCCAGCCCTGCATGTTTATCATGGCGCACCGCTCTGCAATCAATGTAGCATAAAACGAAATTTACCGTTTTATTGTATTTACATTAAAACGGTAAATAGCGTTTTATGATACATTTATCGGCAGAACGGTGCGCCATTTTTCTCCCTGCGCCATTTTCGGATGGACCCACTCTGTTGTACTGGTCCAAACCCTATCTCATACAGCCATATCAATCCCTGCCATGTGCTGATGAGGACCAAATGGCTGAAACAGGCTGTCACATGTGGGTTTGATATGACTGTGTAAAACTTAAAGCTATAGGCTTGCTTGGCTTACCAAGGGGGAAAAGGAATAATTTGCATATTTAGTAGCGGTGCATTGTGGGTAACCACAAATGTTCAGTTATAGCAGAATTTTTGCATATTTTCTTCTGTTTTAAGAAGGCGAATTACACCAAGCTTTGATTTTTTTAGTATAAGGTCTTTTTGGTCTTTTTATTCTCCTATACATTCCGAGTGGATTGGGTCACCCTGAGCTGCTTGGTTACTCTGTTGTACTGGTCCAAGCCCTATCTCATACAGCTGTATCATTCCCTGCTATGTACTGATGAGGACCAAAAGTCTGAAACAGGCTGTCACATGTGGGTTTGATATGGCTGTGTAAAATTTAAAGCTATAGGCTTGCAATACACTAGTGGTTCTGGATGCTTGCTTGGCTTACTAAGGGTGAAAAGGAATTATTTGCATATTTAGTAGCAGTGCATTGTGGGTAACCACAAATGTTAACTTACAGCTGAATTATTGCAGATTTCCTTCTGTTTTAGGAAGGCAAATTACACCAAGCTTTGCTTTTTTTAGTAGGAGGTCTTTTTGGTCCCTTTTATCCCCCTATACATTCCGAGTGGTTTGGGTCACCCTGAGCTGCTTGGTTACTCTGTTGTACTGGTCCAAGCCCTATCTCATACAGCCATATCAATCCCTGCCATGTACTGATGAGGACCAACAGTCTGAAACAGGCTGTCGTCATGTGGGATTGATATGACTGTGTAAAATTTAAAGCTATATGCTTGCTTGGCTTACCAAGGGGGGAAAGGGTAATTTGCATATTTAGTAGCAGTGCATTGTGGGTAACCACAAATGTTCACTTATAGCTGAATTATTGCAGATTTCCTTCTTTTTTAAAAAGGCAAATTACACCAATAGAGTGTGCGGCATTGCAGGAAGTGACGACAGTGAAACGCACGATGGAACATGGAAGAGGTGATTCATCCCCGCCCGCTGCCTCTTACTATTAGTGGCGGCTGCTACTGTGCTTAAGCAGGAGGGGGAGCGCACATGGGGGACCAAGGGAGGGGGGGGTGTTCAACCCCCCTCCCAGCCGCTGTGCCCAATACCCCCTTCCTGCCCTCTACCCTCTTATGTGGCGTATGTTACGCCACGGGTCGGCTAGTTGCATATATAAATGTAAAGAGGAACTGTAACCAAGAATTGAACTTCATCCCAATCAATAGCTGATCCCCCCTTTCCCATGAGAAATCTTTTCCTTTTCTCAAATAGATAATTAGGGGGTCTGTAAGATTGATAATGTGGTGAAACCCCTCCCACACAGTGTGATGTCAGCACCTAGGTCCTGACATCACATTGTGGGAGCCTTGTTGCATTATGGGAAATAAGGACTGTTTCCAATTGCCAAGCAACCAGTATAACCTTCTGTGCATATGGATATCTATTAAAAAACAACCCTTTAGCTTATCACATTGTTAGGGGGTGTGGTTATAGATAATAGCAGTTGATGCTGTCAGTTTTTTTTCATGTCTGCCAGTTGTAAAGATGATTATGTGCAGGCTGATTGGGGATCAAACCATTTTAATTTGCACAAATTACACGTTGAATATCAATCATTTCTATTTTTTAACTTCTCACTTTGCAATGTATTTATTTTTTCCCCTTTGTGCTAGAGTTCCTCCTTAAGGTGGATCAAAGATGATATGTTGAAGTTTAACTAGTGCTTGATAAGAGATAACATTCCTGTCTAGTTTTTATCCTGCTGAATTGTATTTTGTATTAACATTGTTTATACTGTATATTTATTTATTGTTATTGTTGCAAATAAAAATGACGCTTAAGCTACAGTGTACAGTCTATTAATATTATTTACAATTTGTAAGAATTCCTCCTACTCTCTAGAGCAGAATATAATTATTCCCGGGGGTGTCTGGGGTGTCTCAGTATAATATATAAGACTCTCCTTTACTCCAGCTGCATGTTCTTGAATCTGAAGCTGTTGAATTACAAAAGATTAATGTACAAGATACAGAGGCGCCAAAAGAATAAAAGGTAATTAAATGAACTTAAAAAACCAACTGGTTAAACAGAGGAGGCAGCGGTGGTCTTACCCCCTCCAAACAGACACAGGCAAGGACTGCGATTCAGACAGTCAACAATTTATTCGGAACTCCAAAAAACAATGCAACGCGTTTCACGGGCCATATATCCCGCTTCCTCAGGCAAAATACAGTAGGAGTCACAGCATCTGTATTATATCAGCAAGCTCGGCGCCTCTGGGGCTCTTGGTGTCCCTCTGCTTTACAAAAGATTAATGTCTGTCTCTGTTATTTCAGGTATTTTATAACTATAATCCAACACAGGAGGCCTTGCTTATAATTGTATACATGATAAGAGGTCCCTACACCTATAGTTATAATGCTAGACAATTAATACTTCTTAAAGTGATGCTGTACTCATATTTCATCTACCATCTAAGGAATTAAACACAGCATAAAATTAACAGCTAAAACCATCTGACTATTTTTCAAGGTACTAGAAGCTTTTTTGCCCCATTTATCTGATAACTGATAAGCTTGAATTTGCAGAACATCATTATCAGATTGTTTTAAAGACAAACACTTATATCACTCTTTTCTCCTGGTGGACTCAAAGCACCAGAGCTGCAGCCACTAGGACACACTCTATAGGTGGTAACAGTGTTAGGGAGACTTGCCTAAAGCCTCCTACTTAATAGGTGCTGGCTTACTGAACAGGCAGAGCCAAGATTCGAACCCTGGTCTCCTGTGTCAGAGGCAGAGCCCTTAACCATTACACTATGCAGCCTCCAGCTTTTAGCAGTGTAATAAACGGTGTAAACAAGGTAGGAAAGTTCCTGTTGTATCCAGGGGGGAAGCAGATAACTTTCTCTCCTTTATTTTCTCACTAATTACTAAATTAGGAGTCAATCTGATCATTTGTCCTGCCAGCAATGATATCAGTTAGCTTCAGTGAATAGTAAATATGCATTGAAATGACATCAGACCAGTCTTGTAATGTTTCGTATTCCTTTTTTTTTTTTTTACTGTGTTAGGTTAAAAATGCAATTTTGAGTGTAATCCCACCATAAAGCAAGTCAATATCACAGAGAAAGGGAAGAGAGAATCCCATGTGTGCCTTGTTGATCAGAGCAAGTTCTGGATTTAAGTTTATTTGCATGTTTTTACTGATACTATTTTTTTTATTGCTTTTGGCATTATTATTATTATTTTTATTTATTTATATAGCACCAATATCTTCTGTAGCATTGTACATAGCACAAAACAAATATTGAGTAACATGCATACATGAAAAGTTTAAGACATTGTACAGTCATGACATAGAGCAATACAAGTACAAACACATACATACATGATGTTTAGATTCAAATATCGCTAACATTGGTACAAGTTCACATGGCAAATTACAGCAAAATAAGAAACAGAGGCGGTCCCTGCCCTTGCCAGTTTACAGTTTAGTGAATTCGTGTATAAACAATGCTAAGCTGTTATTGAGCAACGTCTTCTTTCACATAATAATGATAAAAAATAATTTCTGCAAATTTTTCCGGGAAAAGTATGGATATAAACTTAAAATAACCACTTTTAACCTTTTCACCTCCCCCAGCACTAGAATCTATGTCCCTGTATTTACACAAATATAAACAAATACAAACACTTGGTTCTGTTTCTATTTTTAGAACACATTAACTCTGTATCTCCATCTTGTGGCCAAAAAAAGTAAAACCACATCCAAATACCCTATTATACACCTTCCCATAGAAAAATGAAATACATTTTCATTATTTTTAAAAACCCTTCAAGGTGAAATGGTTAAAATTTCTCTAAAAAAGGGGCAGAGTCAGAAAAATACACTAAAATTGCCATGCACTGCTGTACTTCTATATGTGCCATATTTATAGCACATGCTGTGCAAATACTGCAACCCACATTGAACCAGTAACCCTCATGTTGGTAGTGTAACATCTTTCCTTTTAACCAAATGCGACTTTTAGAAGCTTATTTATAAATAAGTGCAGATTAAAAATAAAAAAATGAATAAACAGAAGAAAATTTGCAGCACGGTGTTTAGCTCTCTTGCCTTGCAGCGCAGGGTTTCTGGATCATATCCCAGCCTTAATTAAAGTCATTTGAAACAACAGATTTTACAATAAAATGCAGCCAAACAACATCACTGCCTGGTTAAATTGTTTCTGGAGACTTTTGTTGGCCGTGTGTACAGACTAGTGTTGGGCGAACATCTAGATGTTCGGGTTCGGGCCGAACAGGCCGAACATGGCCGCGATGTTCGGGTGTTCGACCCGAACTCCGAACATAATGGAAGTCAATGGGGACCCGAACTTTTGTGGTTTGTAAAGCCTCCTTACATGCTACATACCCCAAATTTACAGGGTATGTGCACCTTGGGAGTGGGTACAAGAGGAAAAAAAAATTAGCAAAAAGAGCTTATAGTTTTTGAGAAAATCGATTTTAAAGTTTCAAAGGGAAAACTGTCTTTTAAATGCGGGAAATGTCTGTTTTCTTTGCACAGGTAACATGTTTTTTGTCGGCATGCAGTCATAAATGTAATACATATAAGAGGTTCCAGGAAAAGGGACCGGTAACGCTAACCCAGCAGCAGCACACGTGATGGAACAGGAGGAGGGTGGCGCAGGAGGAGAAGAAGGCCACGCTTTGTGAGACACAACAACCCCGGCCTTGCATGAGGGCAAGAAGCGTGCGGATAGCAGGCTTTGTACCGCCATGCAGTCATAAATGTAATAAAGATAAGTGGTTCAATAAACAGGGACCACGCGGCAACGCTAACCCAGCAGCAGCAGACGTGATGGAACAGGAGGAGGCGCAGGAGGAGAAGGCCACGCTTTGTGAGACACAACAACCCAGGCCTTGCATGAGGGCAAGAAGCGTGCGGATAGCATGCTTTGTACCGCCATGCAGTCATAAATGTAATAAAGATAAGTGGTTCAATAAACAGGGACCACGCGGCAACGCTAACCCAGCAGCAGCAGACGTGATGGAACAGGAGCAGGCGCAGGAGGAGAAGGCCACGCTTTGTGAGACACAACAACCCAGGCCTTGCATGTGGACAAAAAGCGTGCGGATATAGCAGCAATGCTTTTTGCCGCCATGCAGTCATAAATGTAATACAGATGAGAGGTTCAATAAACAGGGCCCGGAAACGCAACACCATCCCAGATGTTCATTGGTCATGTTACTTGGTTGGGGTCCTGGAGTGTTGCGTAGTCATTTCCAATCCAGGATTGATTCATTTTAATTTGAGTCAGACGGTCTGCATTTTCTGTAGAGAGGCGGATACGCCGATCTGTGACGATGCCTCCGGCAGCACTGAAACAGCGTTCCGACATAACGCTGGCTGCCGGGCAAGCCAGCACCTCTATTGCGTACATTGCCAGTTCGTGCCAGGTGTCTAGCTTCGATACCCAATAGTTGAAGGGTGCAGATGGATGGTTCGACACAGCTACGCCATCTGACATGTAGTCCTTGACCATCTTCTCCAGGCGATCGGTGTTGGAGGTGGATCTGCACGCTTGCTGTTCAGTGGGCTGCGGCTGCATGGGTGTCAGAAAATTTTCCCACTCCAAGGACACTGCCGATACCATTCCCTTTTGGGTACTAGCTGCGGCTTGCGTTGTTTGCTGCCCTCCTGGTCGTCCTGGGTTTGCGGAAGTCAGTCTGTCTGCGTACAACTGGCTAGAGGAGGGGGAGGATGTCAATCTCCTCTCTAAAGTCTCCACAAGGGCCTGCTGGTATTCTTCCATTTTGACCTGTCTGACTCTTTCTTCAAGCAGTTTTGGAACATTGTGTTTGTACCGTGGATCCAGAAGGGTATAAACCCAGTAATTGGTGTTGTCCAGAATGCGCACAATGCGTGGGTCACGTTCAATGCAGTCTAGCATGAATTGAGCCATGTGTGCCAGAGTCCTACCAGAATCCTCATCATCCTCTTGTGAGCGTTGTGATAGTTGTTGTGATGCATCATAGTCGTCACCTTCCTCCTGGTCTGCTTCTGCTGACCATTCGCGTTGAATTGTGGAAGTCCAACGTGCACCGCTCTGGCCCTCGTCAGTGGTGGCATGAAATTCCTGCTCCAACTCCAGCTGTTCCTCCTCCTCTTCTTCGTCATAGCTGCTGGGGCCAGCGTTCCCTGAGGCGGATGGCCTGATGTTGGTACCATCACGCTGATCGTTTTCTCCTTCAGATTCCCCCAGTTGCATCATGACAGCTGTTTCCTTGATTTTTAACATCGACCTCTTCAGTAAACACAGCAGTGGTATGGTAATGCTGACTGAAGAGTTGTCACTGCTCACAAGCAACGTGGATTGCTCAAAATTTTGGAGGACTTGGCAGAGGTCCAACATGTTGGCCCAATCGGATCCACAGAAGCTTGGCAGCTGGCCGGATGCGCCTCGGTACTGCGCCGTCATGTACTGGACCACTGCACTCTTCTGCTCGCAAAAGCGGGCTAGCATGTGCAGCGTAGAATTCCAGCGCGTAGGGACATCACACAGCAAGCGATGGTGGGGGAGATTGAAGCGCTCCTGCATCTTGGCGAGTGCCCCCGAAGCAGTACTGGAATTTCTACAATGTTTGGACACTCGACGCACCTTCAACAGCAGATCGGGCACGCCTGGGTATGTCCTCAGGAACCGCTGAACTACTAGGTTCATCACGTGCGCCAGGCAAGGGATGTGTGTCAGCTTAGCCAACCTTAAAGCGCGAATGAGATTACTCCCATTATCACACACAACCATGCCCGGTTTCAGGTCCAGCGGTGCCAGCCACAAATCCGTCTGTTCCTTTATTCCCCTCCAAATTTCCTCCCCTGTGTGCTGCTTATCCCCAAGGCAGATTAGCTTCAGCAACGCTTGCTGACGCATGCCAACAGCTGTGCTGCACTGCTTCCACGATCCTACTGCTGCTGGGTTAGCGTTTCCGGATGAGGTACAGCTTTGAGATGCGTTGGAGGAGAAGGAGTCAGAGAGGTAGGTGCTGCTGTTATCCAGTGGGAGGGACGGCGGTGCAGCTGTTTGTGGCGTGGGCAACACCCGTGCCGTAGCAGGTAAGGAATCGCTGCCAGGCTCCACAAGGTTCACCCAGTGCGCGGTAAGGGAGATGTATCGACCCTGGCCGAACGCACTCGTCCAGGTGTCAGTGGTGAGGTGAACCTTGCAGGCAACGGCATTCTTCAAGCTTCGGGTTATTTTGCTGACCACGTGCTCATGCAACTCAGGCACTGCAGAGCGTGCAAAGTGGTAGCGGCTGGGAACCACGTAACGTGGGATGGCCACTGACATCATGCCCTTGAAGCTGTTTGTCTCCACCAATCGATATGGCAGCATTTCGCAGGCCAGAAGCTTGGCTATGCTGGCTGTTACTGCCACGGCCCGGGGGTCATTTGCTGGCAATTTCCTCTTGCGCTCAAACATCTCCGACACAGACAACTGAACCGTAGCGCTGCACACGGAAGGGCTGTTGGTTGTTGTGTTTGATGAACACTGGGAGACCTCAAGAGCACTACTCCGGAAAGTGACAGTGTCAGCGTCGTCTGATGTTTGTGAATGTTGTGAACCACGCAATGGCTGGGCTACTGCTGCTGCTGAGGCGGGTCTGGTGGTGAGTCTGGTGAACCCAAGGGAGGCAGTGTTGTTTCTGGTACCCTGTCCTGACGCGTTTGCCCAAAGAGTGGGATGTTTGGATAGCATGTGACGGCTCATGCTGGTGGTGGAGAGGTTGTTAATATTTTTCCCCCTGCTCAGGCGGGTCTTGCACACCTTGCAAATCGCCATGGTAACATCCTCAGTGCAGTCTTCAAAGAAAGCCCAGACTTTGGAGCACCTGCCTCCTTGCTGGCGATTTCTGTTTGCTCCTCTTTTGCCTCTCACTTGAACTTCCACGCTTGTGGTGCCTGAAATTGCGCGCCGCCTACCTTGTGGCACAAGGCGAACTCGTGCAGCAGTGTGTTCTTCAACAGACTCATCTGTGCTGCTGCTACGACGGCGATGTTCTCGTTCACAAACAAAATCTGGGTCTCTGTCCACATTGTCCATACCCTCCTCTTCCATCTCCTCAAACTCGTCATATGTCATTGTGGGCCACCGCCGTGGAGTAGAGCTCCCCACAACAACCTCTGCGCAGCACACTCCAACGTCGTCTTCCAGATCTTGTCGGCCGACCTCCTGCAATTGCAACCCCTCCTGCCCAAATTGCTCTGGGATTTGGGTTTCCGAGTCCTCTTCGGACTCGCCTTGTATTTCAGTGCGCGGTGCATTTCCCACAGTTAACGGTTGTGAATCCAGGCACAACATTTCTGGCTGTTCCTCCATTGACCTTTGAAAGGTGGAAGTTTGTTGGGCTGGGAATAGCTCCTGCGAATACCCCATTGTGTCCTGAGGTAATTCATCGGACTGGTTATCTGGCAGTTGTGTGCGTGGTGTCGCTGCCGGTTGTGTCAGCTTTGTGCCCACTGGCTCCTTGTAACTGGCTGAGGACTCGGACCTCGTGCGTGATGTGCTGGTGCTGCTTAACCCACTGCTGGACGCTTGAGAGGTCATCCAAGTAATTATCTGGTCCTGTTCTTTTGGATTTGTGAGGGTTGTTGTCCTGGACAACATGGGCGGTATTGAGTGGGTTTTCTTGGGTGCTCCCCTGTGGCCTGTACGTGAACCGTCAGGGGAAACACCTCTTCCCTTGCCCCTCCCTCTTTCACCGGATTTCTTCCTCATTTCACTTATCCTTACAGTACACGCTGACTGGCAGCAGTACAGTGGCAGTACAGAAATGCTATACAGTACCACTATTCCCAGCAGCGACACAGAGCACAATGCTATACAGTGACGGGTGAGCGGTGTACCACTATTCCCAGCAGCGACACAGAGCACAATGCTATACAGTGACGGGTGAGCGGTGTACCACTATTCCCAGCAGACACAGAACAGTACACAGAATGCTATATAGTGTGGCTGAACGAGCGGTGTACCACTATTCCCAGCAGACACAGAACAGTACACAGAATGCTATATAGTGTGGCTGAACGAGCGGTGTACTACTGTTCCCAGCAGACACAGAACAGTACACAGAATGCTATATAGTGTGGCTGAACGAGCGGTGTACCACTGTTCCCAGCAGACACAGAACAGTACACAGAATGCTATATAGTGTGGCTGAACGAGCGGTGTACTACTGTTCCCAGCAGACACAGAACAGTACACAGAATGCTATATAGTGTGGCTGAACGAGCGGTGTACTACTGTTCCCAGCAGACACAGAACAGTACACAGAATGCTATATAGTGTGGCTGAACGAGCGGTGTACTACTGTTCCCAGCAGACACAGAACAGTACACAGAATGCTATATAGTGTGGCTGAACGAGCGGTGTACTACTGTTCCCAGCAGACACAGAACAGTACACAGAATGCTATATAGTGTGGCTGAACGAGCGGTGTACTACTGTTCCCAGCAGACACAGAACAGTACACAGAATGCTATATAGTGTGGCTGAACGAGCGGTGTACTACTGTTCCCAGCAGACACAGAACAGTACACAGAATGCTATATAGTGTGGCTGAACGAGCGGTGTACTACTGTTCCCAGCAGACACAGAACAGTACACAGAATGCTATATAGTGTGGCTGAACGAGCGGTGTACTACTGTTCCCAGCAGACACAGAACAGTACACAGAATGCTATATAGTGTGGCTGAACGAGCGGTGTACTACTGTTCCCAGCAGCGACACACAATGACTGGGGGGGACCCTGGCTAGCGTGGCTGGAGCGCGAACTACCCTGCCTGCCTACCCAAAGCTAAACCCACAGACAAATGGCGGAGATATGACGTGGTTCGGGTATTTATTTACCCGAACCACGTGACAGTTCGGCCAATCAGAGCGCGTTCGGGTCCGAACCACGTGACCCGTTCGGCCAATCACAGCGCTAGCCGAACGTTCGGGGAACGTTCGGCCATGCGCTCTTAGTTCGGCCATATGGCCGAACGGTTTGGCCGAGCACCGTCAGGTGTTCGGCCGAACTCGAACATCACCCGAACAGGGTGATGTTCTGCAGAACCCGAACAGTGGCGAACACTGTTCGCCCAACACTAGTACAGACCATAGGGTTGGTTAAAGCAGGAGGATTAGCCATTAGCCATGCTATGCCAGGGGAAAAAAACAAATGTATAAGTAGATAAATACTTGTTCTTCATTATTGTAAAATTGAAGCACTTTTTTATTATATTATTTTCACCAGAGTTCCTCTTTAAAGATAAACAATGAACATCTGTATAAAGTTTTTCAGTTGAACTGTTGGCTAAGGTAAGTGGAGAATCTCTTCAAGCAGGAATTTCCCCTGTAGGGTTTGCAATGCATCAATTTAGATACTTACCTTGTGAGGGGAAAGCTTCTAGTTCCTTCATAGGCTTCCTGATCCTCCACCCTAAGGCCGTCCCAGCACTGAGACCCACAAAGCATGGCTGCACTGCACCTGCACAGTATCATGGACATGCACAAGGGGAAAAAGGCAGAGCAGATCAGGTCCATGCTGCTGTGCATATGGCTCATGGCCCGAACAGGTCCATGCTTCTGCCCATGTGCAAGCCGTCAGCAAGTGTTAACAAGCAGTTTTAGGGAGGAAACATCGCTAGAACTGCCGTTCGAGAAGGACGGAGAAGCCTCTGGATCATCCAGAGCAGGGGCGTAACAATAGACCCTGCAAGGGATGCCTCTGCAGGGGGCCCAGATGCCACAGGGGGCCCATGGGGGGAAAAGTTTGAGAGACTGACCACTAAGGGCATGGAGAACAAAACCCATTCTGCTCTCACACCATTGTTATATTGACTGCATGTGTCCAGCACACAGATAAGGAATCATACACACTTTGGAATTTGTACACTGTCCCTGCTCCCTAGAGTTCGTAAAAAAACATCTGTCTCTCACTGCTGCAAAGTTCTAAAAACTTGATGTACAACCTTACCAACAAAGGAGTCACATTTTGAAAAAAGTTGTAGACGTTCCCTTTTCAGCAAAAGGATTCCTAGATTCTTATCACACGGGCTAAGGACTTTATGGCCTCTGAATACTTTTACAACACAATGGAGTGGAGATTGATGTCTTACTGTTGCTGCTTCATTGAGAGCTTGTTGTCTCATACTGAGTCCAAGATCCTGTAATAACAGTATCAATCAGTGACATTCTGAATATTTTGCCAAAGTTACATTGATACTATATCTTATGTTCAGCATGTCATTGTTGTTCCTCCATATAGCATGTGCTCTCATGTAGTAAAATAATACTGTGTGTGTATGTATGTACTGGGAGCAGAGCTGCAACGAGGGACTTGTCGGCTGCAAGGGGCTGGAGGAAGCCCCGGGTAAGTAGATCTGGGGGTAGCATAGATTGCCTGACGTTTCCTTTAAGCCTAAGTGTTTTTATAAGCATGGGGAAAACACATTGGTCCTCAGTTTTCCTGTGCAGAAAGCGAGGGGGGTGGGGGGCCCAGTCCTGTCTAGTTACGCCCCTGATCCAGAGTCTTCACTCTATTGATATAAATAACCAAATAAGGCATTTTTTATCCCTACAGGTTCCCTTTACAATATAAAAATTGTGAAGCAAGTATGACAAAGCATTTTCCAGAATACAAAAATGTATCCATTTGTAGCAACCTTTTTTTGTCTTTGGATTTACATATACTCTATGTAATTTTTCAGCATAGCATAAACAAATCTATCTAGTCCCTGTTTGAAATGTTTTAGAGAAAAATCTTCATGAATATAAAAAACGAAACGCAACAAACTTTGTTCAAGTTTTCAGGTCTAACTGATGACAAAGACATCATCCCCTTCCTCTTCACACTCTTTTTGCTGGTCTACATGGTGACCATATGTGGAAATGTCGGAATGATGGCCATTGTTCATATCTCGCCCAGCCTCCACACTCCAATGTATTATTTCCTGAGCTATCTCTCTATGGTGGACCTCTTCTACTCTTCTGTCATTACCCCTAAAATGTTGTCTGACCTTCTCTCTGAGGAGAAAGCCATCTCCTTTGTTGGTTGTGCCCTACAGTTCTATTTCTATGTTAGTTTGGCAAGTACAGAGGTCTTCATCCTCTCAAGCATGTCATACGACCGCTATGTGGCTGTCTGCCACCCACTTCATTATATCTCAGTGATGACCAAGAATAAATGTGCTGGGCTGGTCCATCTAGCTTTCTCTGCTAGCTTTGTGCATTCATCGGCACAGACCAGTTGTCTGTTTAGTCTTAAGTACTGCCGCTCCAACCTTATTGACCATTTCTACTGTGATATTTCACCACTGATGAGGTTGTCCTGTTCCAAAACTGAGACATGCAATTTTATCACTCTTTTCTTTGTCTGTTTTTGTACCTTAACTTCCTTGACTACCATCTTGGTCTCTTACGCTTGTATAATTGTTTCCATCTTACGGATGAAGTCTGCTTCAGGCAGGTGGAAGGCATTTAGCACTTGCTCCTCCCATCTCACGTGTGCTTCCATTTTCTATGCCACGGTTTTCTTTACTTACTTACACCCTTCTTCCAGTGTTCAAGAGACCCGAGACAAGGTGGCTTCTGTCCTCTATTCAGTGGTAATTCCAATGCTCAATCCTCTTATCTACAGCTTGAGGAACCAAGAGGTGAAAAGAGTTGTACAACTGTTACAAAAGTGTCAAAGTAAATACACCTGACAGGCAGTGGTTTCTAATCAGAAATTAAATCAGTTCAAGTTTATCTTAAATGTAAAACAAATATATAAAGAAGGGCATTGTCACATTTAGCATGGAACTATAGTATAGGATATGGATGTCCAAGTCCTTAAGGGTTGAGGTCCTGACACATTTTTGGCATGGCTCAAATTAATTGATGGGACTGAATCAGGAAAGATGTGGGCTCTCAAGTAGAACACATTTCTCTGTCCATCCTATTCAATGGCTTGGATATGACCCTCAAGAACATCCCTGGTCTAGGACAACATATAATTAAAAAACTGTCTCTCAACTTTGTATTAACTACATAGTTGTCCAATCGGCATTAAATCATTAAATAACTTGCAAGCCCCTCCTCCTCACCGTACGCCACATTCATCTAACCTACAAGCTTCAATCTTGTATAAACCAGTTCAAGGAGCATAATATTAATTTCAATCTGTAAGTACAGCTCTGCTATCTGTAGTCTGCATAACTTTTTCTCGGTGCCTTGCACACACTCTCTGAACTCTCTGAAGCACTCTAAGCACTCTCTGAAGCTCCCTTATCTTCTACATTCAGAGATGAGAGAACAATCTCAATAACCTGGTGAGCTAGGTGGTGTTCAACTCAGCACAGCTCATTATCTAATAAGTCTTTTTGAGAAAACAAAAACATTCACTATTTCAGAGAGAACAATGTGAATACAATTTAGAAGAATGGAGGTAATCTAAAGAAGCAAAGGGGATTTATGACTGTAGTTTTGCTTTCAGTAGCCAGAGCTGTGGTCTAACGCAGGCCAGGTAAAGTTTGCAGACCATTTCCATCTCATAGCTGACAGTTAGTAGCAAATCATGTGAGGTATGCTGGACCATCCATGTTCTCCAATGACCACCAGCCAGAGGCATCTTTGTAAATCATATTTTTATTAATTGTAGTAAATAACTAAGGTGAACAAGTAAAAAAAAAAGTGTGAAGGAATGTTCACATTGTATTACTCTTATGAGTATCTGTGAGAATCGGTCTTATGAGGGCTGGGAGTGCAAATTGTTGTAGGACACTTTTTTTTCCTTTGGCTGGTGGTTGTTGTGATACAGGATTAATACGGGTAATGAAAAAAAATTATTGCCTGTGTGTAAACTCATTCATTATTTTAAAATAAAGTTATAAAGGTTTAGTAACAGTTGTTTTTTTTTTTTTTTTTTTTATTTATTTAAGATTATTAAGATTTCATACGCAACCACAAAAAGAGTAAAATACAAAAATGTGAGTTGAAAATTAATGGCTTGAAATTAAGAAACAGAAATAATAATAATAATAATTATTATTATTATTATTATTTATTTATAAAGAGCCAACATATTCCGTGGCGCTGTACAATGTAAGAAAACAAACAAGGGATACATAATGATACAGACAATGATATACAACAAATATGAACACTGATACAAGATACAGCACTGCTGATCACAATTTGATTTAACATGATGACTAAAATGTATAAATGTCTAACAGAGTGCAAGCAATTAAATTAATAACATCCCATGACACAAACGAGTGAGAGCCCTGCCCTTGCGAGCTTACAATCTAAAGGAATGGGGTGGAAACAAGAGGTGGGGATGTATACAGTATATGTACAGGCAGTGTGTAATTAGGTTATTTAGTGGGTGCATGGCCTAAGCTTGAAATAATAAATTTCAAGCAAAATACACTGTATATAGGTTCAAACAAAGGTGAGCAAAGCCTATACTACAAATGAATAGCGGTAGTGTTTGACTGTCACATCAAGAAATAAAATATAAAAAAAAAAAAAATGTGGTGGTGAAGGGTATGGTGAGCAGAATTGGAATATGTACAGGACATGGGGTAGGGATATATACAAGGGCAGGTGAATCCAGTGGGATAACTTGCCCTAGTAAAGATAGAACCTTATAAAGTCTAATTAACAGACTACCTTATAGCATATCCCAGAAGGCTGATGATCAGTCTCTGAATGCTAACCAACAGGATCATGTAGAAGTATATTCATCAAATAAATTGTTCCTCTATCCTCATAAATTCATTTATAACTTCCAACCAACCCCTTAAAGGACTCATGAAGTGACAAACATGTAGTTTTACTTACCTGGGGCCTCCAGCCACTAGAAGTCATCTGGGTCTCTCTCTGCATCTCCAGTCTTCTCCTGTCTCCGCTGGCAGCCTCTGAAGGTTACCGACTGCTGGATAGGTTGGGGTCTTCTGAGCATGCGTGCGCCTGCACCCACATTACCAGGAGCGTACTGCGCCTGCACAGTACTACTGCACAGGTGCAGTACATTCCTGATTACGTGGATTTGCGTGCTGGTACTCACATGCGCATGCCCAGAAGACGCCGACCCATCCAGAGTTTGGCGATCTTTAGAGGATACCAGCGGAGACTGGAGAAAACCTGAAATGGGCAAGGGACCCAAATGACTTTTAGGGGCTGGAAGAAGCCCCAGGTAAGTTAAAGTAAAACTACATTTTGTCAGCTCCGGGGTCCTTAAAAAAAGGGGAGAAGAGACGATTTCCAAGATCTGGCTACCATGGTTCTGGCCGCAGTGAGACATTGTATAAGGATATTCTTTTACTGGCCCAGAAGTAAAGATAAAAGAGACAGGGGAATTGAGTGTTGTCGCTAACCGGGGTGCTCGGATACCTCTTTTTAAAATCCGAATTGATTCTAATCCGGATAGCTCGAAATCTGGATCCGATCGGATATCCGAATTCGAACCGTTCCAGAATCCTAAGGCCCGGTTCACATTAGCGGTGGCCGTCCGGAATCGCCGTGCCGGAGCCGGACCGCTTGCAGAACGGACGGAACGGACGCACGGCAATAGCAATGAAAGCCTATGCGTCCGTTCACATGCGTCCGTTCTGCCGGACCGGAGCCGGACCGGATCCGGACCGGATCCGGACTCCGGCGTCCGTTCCAACATGCGCTATTTTTTGGTCCGGCTCCTCCGGCAGCCGTATCCGGGGCGGAGCCGGACTGCACCATCCGGCCAATACAAAGTAATGAGAACCGGAGAGCGCACAACACACTGGCTACAAAAAACGGACGTTCTACCCCACTTCCTATGCATTTTGGATGGGGACCACATGGAGTTCACAGAGTGGGGCAGCAGCGATTTCATGCTGGAGCTCTAGGCAGCAACATGTCTGATATAAGTCTGATAACGAGGAGGCGAACAACAGAGAATTCCCAGGTATACGAAAAATGCCTGGATCCATGGTCCCAACTGCAGTCTCTGTATCCACGGATGGTCTCCACACGTCCACCTGTCTCCAACAATGACCCCAGACCCTTCTGCTGACCTCCCAGACCCCAGGTATTTACAGGTTGTTATCTCCTTAAGAAACCGGATCCGGACCGCAACCGTGTTCACACCGCACGGAAACCGGATGCAAACGGACCGGATCCGGACCGGATCCGGATAGGAACCGTACGGATCAGGTCCGGTCCGGATACGGTGCGGTCCGGACATCCGGTGCGGTTTTGACAAAACCGCAAGTGTGAACGGGGCCTAATAGTAGATCCGAACATCTGAACCCATTATCCGGGTAAATCCAAATTAATTCGGATATCCGGATTGAAAACCAGAAGTGGCCTTTAAATTGCTTCCAAAACGTCTTTTATAGTAAATGATGTATGAAGCATCATGTTTTTTTTTTTAAGTAAAACAGTAATTGTTTATGTGGGGAGTTATATTACAAAAAAAAAAAAAATGGCTGTAAATTAACATCAGGACTAGAGTCCAGACAGCGGTCATGCAGCCCACATGGGGCTTGATTCACAAAGCGGTGCTAACCTACTTAGCACGTCTAAAGTCTTTAGACGCGCTAACCAGGGTGCTAAGTAGTGTTGGGCGAACACCTGGATGTTCGGGTTTGGGAAAGTTCGCCGAACATGACCGCGGGGTTCGGCATGTTCGGGCCGAACCCTGAATTCCCCGAACATCCCGCTTTTTGGGGCCCTATGGGGTCGCAGGCATAAGGGGGGAGCATGCCCCGATCGCGGGGCGGGGGGGTCGGAAATTCCCCCCACCCCCTCCTCTAGCGCTCCCCCCTCTGCCCGCTTCCCCATACAAAAGTTTAAGGAAAGTACCGGTGGTAGTGGATGGCCTGGCAGTGGCACTGTGGAGTGAGGAGGAGGAGTCCAGAGAGTGACGCGTTGAGGGAGGCCGGGCAGCGGGCGGTTCAGCGGTAGTACCCTTGTGGTACTTCCGCCCTTTCTCTGACCTCAAGCCCGCTGCCCGGCCTCCCTCAACGCGTCACTCTCCGGACTCCTCCTCCTCACTCCACAGTGCCACTGCCAGGCCATCCACTACCACCGGTACTTTCCTTAAACTTTTGTATGGGGAAGCGGGCAGAGGGGGGAGCGCTAGCGGAGGGGGTGGGGGGAAAGTTTTACGCGCGCTAAGTCCCATGGGCTTTAATGGGCACTTCGCGCGGAGCGCCCTGCGCTCTGTGCAGTACGCGCGTAAAGTTTTACGCGCATAAAGTTTTGCGCGCGTAAAGTTTTATGCGCGAAAAGCTTGTTTAGACGTGCTAAGGGGGTTTTCACAGGCGTGCTAACAGTTAGCACCGCTTTGTGAATCAAGCCCATTGTGTCCAAAGTCCAACGCACAACTGGGACATGACAGTTTTCAGCCCAGACACCTCCCAAAAATTACACAGCAATTGTGTTTTGAGCAAAATATAGGGTGGTAGCAGCTGCAGTGGCCTGTGGCATCCTGGCGATGGGAGCAGCACAGGCAGCAGGAGACAGGAGGAGGAGAAGAAGAAGTGTAACGTGTGGCTGGCAGGCAGCATAAATAGTTCACCATGGCACCTAGTGTTGGTACCACGGCACAGTTAAAACATTACAAACGAGAGGTTCCAGGAAGCAGTGGTACTGCCGCAGTTGGGGCCTCCCCACAACTCGGACAGCACAGTTATCAGCCCAGACACCTCCAAAGAATTACAACTCAATTGTGTTTTGAGCAAAATATAGGGTGGTAGCAGCTGCAGTGGTCTGTGGCACACTGGCGGTAGGAGCAGCACAGGCAGCAGGAGACAGGAGGAGGAGAAGGAGTGTAACGTGTGGCTGGCAGGCAGCATAGATAGTTCCCAATGGTACCTAGTGTTGGTACCACAGCACAGTTAAAACATTACAAATGAGAGGTTCCAGGAAGCGGTCGTACTGCCACAGTTGGGGCCTCCCCACAACTTGGACAGCACAGTTATCAGCCCAGAAACCTCCATAAAATTACACAGCAATTGTGTTTTGAGCAAAATATAGGGTGGTAGCAGCTGCAGTGGCCTGTGGCACCCTGGCGGTGTGAGCAGCACAGGCAGCAGGAGACAAGAGGAGGAGAAGGAGTGTAACGTGTGGCTGGCAGGCAGCATAGATAGTTCACCATGGCACCTAGTGTTGGTACCACGGCTGTAAAAAAAATTGTGAACCAGGCTTATTAGTCAAGACGGAGCCAGAAGGTTTTGGTGGTAAAGGGTGGTAAGGCAGGCATAGTGATTCCCAGCCACTGCATGTCCCTCTCTTGCCAACAACAGGGGCCAGGAATTCACCAACCACCCAAGCCTGGTTGATTTTGAGAAACGTCAGTCTGTCCACAGACTGGGTGGACAGACGAGAGTGCTTCTCGGTGACCACACCACCGGCCACACTGAAGCACCTTTCTGACAGCACGCTGGAAGGCGGGCAGGACAGCACTTCCAGGGCGTACTGCGCCAGCTTGCTCCAAATATCCAGGTGCTTGACCCAGTAATCCAAGTCTGCCACCATCCGGGTCAGGTGCTGGTTCTGGCTTAGAGAGGCTGATGCTGCTGCAGGCACCTCCTCTGTGGGCAGCTGTACTGGCGTGTCGTAGAGCGCCTTTGTCAGAAAGCAGGTTTGTTGGGCGCCTGCTGCTGCTGGGCGCAGGCACCTGCTGCTGTGCTGGCTGGACTGTGACAGCAGGGGGGATGGGCGGCTGGGGGAAGGCTTCCTCCATGCACTGAACCAGATTCCGCTGCAACTCCCTCATTCAGGGTCTTCTCCTACAGGCAGGAACTGAGTCAGCTTTCCCTTCAGCCGTGCATCATAGTGATTCAGATGTCCTCCCGAGCACGCACCTGCTTCACCCTTGGGTCACTGCGCAGGCACTGCAGCATGTGCGCTGCCATGGGGCAGAGGAGTTCCACAGCAGACACGTCGTTGTCACCCCCAGAGATTACAGTGCTGTCCTCCTCCTCTGACTCCTGAGCCTCCTCCTGCTCTCTCCACCTCCACACCACTGCAGTTGCACTCGGCTGTGCCTCCTCATCTTCAAGGTCAGGGACCTCCAACTCCTCCAACTCGAAGTCCTCAACCTCCTCCTCCTCCTGCCGTACAGAGGTGGACTGTGCAGGTGGCTGCTGCTCCTGCTGGATCAAGGCTGTCTCTCCCACTTCCAGCAGAGCAAAGAGGGCCTTGTCCAGCATGCAAACCAGGGGCACCCACTCACACACCGACGCACAGTCCTGGCTGACCATGTTGGTGGCCTCCAGGAAAGGATCCAGCAACAAGCAACACCTGCTGCATTTTTCCCCAATCAGCACTGGTGATGAGGGGCGGGAGGTGGGTGGTGCTGGTACTGGGCAAGGTGGCAGCCACGGTAGCATTGGCCAGGTACCGGTTGACAGCCTGCCTCTGTTCAACCAGACGCTCAAACATAGCCAGGGTGCAGTTCCATCGTGTTGTAATGTCGATGATCAGCCGGTGCTGTGGGAGGTTCAGCTCCAGCTGCAGGGCTTCCAGGGACGCTGTGGCACCACCCGAGTGGCGAAAATGACCCACGGTTCTCCTTGCCGCTCTCAAAAGAGTGTCCATCCCCTGGTAGGTGCGCAGGAATTTCTGCACCACCAGGTTCAGGACGTGGGCCAGACAGGGGATGTGGATGAGGTTTCCCCGGTGGAGGGCAGCAACAAGGCTGGCCCCATTGTCAGAGACCACCTCTCCGACTCTCCGGGATCTGGGGGTCAGCCTATTATTCTCCTACTCCCTCAGGTATCGAAGCACGCAGACTGTTCTTCCCCAGGCTGACCATCTCCAGCAGCACTTGACAGCACTTCACGCTGCTGCTGAGGCGGGGGTGTTTGGCGGTGGGTTTGCCGGAGGATAGAATCGGATCAGAGGAACCTGCTGCACTTTCCCTGACCCTGCTGCGGGGTGGCACCACCCACTGGATTGCTGCTATGCCCGATGCTGCTGTCCCCTTCCACCAAACTGACCCAGTGTGCGGTGAATGACAGATAGCGGCCTGTCCCAAACCGGCTGCTCCATGAGTCCATGGTCACATGGACCCGCTCACCCACCGCATGATCCAGCCCACGTTCCACATTGGCCTTCGCAAAGCGGTGCAGTGCTGGGATGGCCATGTGGGGAAAGTAGTGCCGGCTGGGGATTGGCTAATCCAGCGCTGCGCACTGCAGGAGTGCAAGCATCTGGTTCCCCTCCTACACAAACAAGTACGGGAGGAGCTGGGAGGACATGGCCTGTGCAAGCAAGCCATTCAGCTGGCGGATGCAACGACTGCCAGAAGGCTGAGCCCTGACCAGGAAGGACTCGCTCAAAAGGGTCTGGTGGCGTTTCTTGCTTGCACGGGAAGCGGAGGAGGGAGCAGAGGAGACCACTGAGGACTGGCTGCCTTAACAGGCCTCAGTGTTGGCAGGAGTGGCAGAGGGAGTTATGGTGCTCTGACCACTGCCAGCACCAGCTTCCTTCAGCCTCTTGAACTCCTCATGCTTAACATTGTGTTTTTTGGCAAGATAGGTGATGAAGCTGGAGGTGCCATAGTTGCAGGGGTTACAACCTCTGACTGACTGACTGACACTGACTGAAATAAAACAATAACACAAGCTAGCGAACTATAAAACAATATAACAATAGTGTAGTGAAGTGAAGGTGTTTACACTCAAACACGCTGGGTTTAACAGTGTGTTAATGCACTTGCTTAGCCAAACAGCACTGGAGATGTCTCTCAGTGAGCAGTCACAAGCAAGGAAGGACGAGTTCCTCAACATGGCCGCCGCTTTATATACAGGAGGGGCTGGCCAGGGTTCCCCTCTGTGATTGGTTGCTTGGGCTTAAGCTGGGAGCCCTCTGATTGGCTCAATGATGTCATGGACGTCATCTCCATGGTTACACTATCTGGATTCGGATATCCCAACTAAGTATCCGACCGGATTCCGGATTTCAGATTGACATTTATTTATTTATTGTATTTATAAAGCGCCAACATATTACGCAGCGCTGATCGCCGGAGGCGATCGGAGAGGGTGGGAGGATGCCGCTGCACAGTGGCTGTCATGTAGCTAGCGCTAGGCTAGCTACATGATTTAAAAAAAATAAAATTAAAAAAAAAACTGCTCCGCTGCCCCCTGGCGGTTTTGAATAGACTGCCAGGAGGGTTAAGAAGCCTCTGAACTGATGTAACAGTATCTATTCTTTTTAAACACGTTTATTGCAAGTTGTAGGGATGCAAGGTAAACACACTATACCAAATAACATACATATCAGTATGAATAGTCAAATAAAGGGAACATGTATGTAATCAGACAATTCATACAAAGGATCGGATAAACTGAACAGGTAAATTGGTATTTACACCTCAACAATACAGACTATTGCTGTTCATAGAACATTTCCAAAACAATCAAAGAGAATATTCTATGCATATGGGCAAAGGTAGAAAAGCGCAACATAAAAAAAAACATCCAACGAAAAAGTATCATAATGCTATAAAAACTAAAGAGGAAACCCATGGAGCTCACACAAATCATAAGTATCAGAGCAGCTTAGATCTTACAAAGCAGACTGGGTATCAATGTATAGAGATGGACTGAAGTATTAGCCAATTGCCCGGTAAAAAATTTGCCAGGAAGATCACAAATACGCATTCGCTTCCTCAGGCGAATACTTGGCGGATTCAATTTGCCCCTATACATCATCATTGAGCTAAACTTTGACCGATTACCTCACAGTCAGCAGTCAAATGGCAGCCAATCAGCTAGCACCCCCTTCTGGACCCCGCCCCCCACCACCACCTATCAGAAAGCCAGCACAGCAGCCATTTTGTAGTCTGCGTTTGGCTTCTGTGCTAGGCAGATCAGGGAGAGTGTGTTGTGACAGCGAGAGCGTTAGGTAGGCCTCTGTTGCTGCTACCACATTGTCCTGAACAGCTTAGCCCTTTTTAGGGCTGGTACATTGTTTTTCTTGCTGTTGTATTGCTCTTCTGTGGCCAGTGCACAAGGTAGCTGTTGGAGACAGGTCTGCTGATTCTAGTAGTGCACCTTCACACCACTACTGGCATCTAGTATCCACTGGCCCCTGTGTGAAACCTCAGTGCTGTAGGAGACAGGTCTTCTGGTCCTAATAGTGCACCGACCTTAACCCACCTTCACACCACTACTAGCATCCACTACTGACCCCTGAATAAGGTCTCAGTGCAGAATCAGTGTTTTTTGGTCACTTAACTGTCATTGAACTACCTCAGCCTGACCATAGGAGCTGGAAAACTGCGATCACCCGCACTCCCACGATTGTGCACACAAGCACAGCAGCCACTACACACCACTACACAGAGATTGCCACAGAGAGGACTAACATTTATGTCCTGGAGGTGTCAACTAGTAAAAACAAAGATATGCTCACCTGATGTAATCACCAAAGGTCTCAACGGTTGTTTGCGGACTGTGGTGTGTTAAACACAGCATTTTGTCTGTCAGTGTGAAATGGGCGTCACCGTTACACTACCTGATCGACATGTACACATGTCGGATGTTTAAAGCACTTTATTCCACCAATTTAGGAATGTAATGTGACTGATTTCTGCCATTTAGGGATTAAAACCTGACTCTGCCTCAACTAGGTAATTTGTGGAGGGACTTTGCCATGGATCCACGCATGCCCCTATCCAGGTGTTAGGCCCCTTAAAACAACTTTTACATAATTTTTGTGGACAGAGAGCTGGGAGGACATGGCCTGTGCAAGCATCCCATTCAGCTGGCGGATGCAACGACTGCCAGAAGGCTGAGCCCTGACCAGGAAGGACTCGCTCAAAAGGGTCTGGTGGCGTTTCTTGCTTGCACGGGAAGCGGAGGAGGGAGCAGAGGAGACCACTGAGGACTGGCTGCTTTAACAGGCCTCAGTGTTGGCAGGAGTGGCAGAGGGAGTTATGGTGCTCTGACCACTGCCAGCACCAGCTTCCTTCAGCCTCTTGAACTCCTCATGCTTAACATTGTGTTTTTTGGCAAGATAGGTGATGAAGCTGGAGGTGCCATAGTTGCAGGGGTTACAACCTCTGCTCAGCTTCACATGGCACACATTGCATGTGGCGAACTTGCTGTCCACTGTGGGCAGAGTAAAGAACTGCCAGATTGGGGATAAGAATTTTCCCTTATGCCCTGAATGGGATGCTGCTGCTGCTTTTCTCCCTGCGGTGGTGGGGCCTGCAGTGGTTGGGGCCTGGGGTTAAGTGGTGTGGCTGGTGGTACTGGCAGAAGATGAAGCAGCAGGCTGTGGGTCCCGCATTCCACACCCACTGCTGCTCCTGCCAATGTTTGCAATGCTGATCCTCCATGCCAGACCCACCAACGCATCCTCCTCCTCAGAGGCAGAGCTGACATCCCCCTCCTGTGGATGGTAGTCACGGTCCTTCACCTCATCATCAGCATCAGCATACTTCCCCTCCTCAAACAACTGCTGGGATGATGACCCCCCACACTCCTCTTGGCAGTTGGCTGAAGGTGTAACGGTTAAGGGCTCTGCCTCTGACACAGGAAACCAGGGTTCGAATCTCGGCTCTGCCTGTTCAGTAAGCCAGAACTAATTCAGTAGGAGACCTTTGGCAAGTCTCCCTTACACTGCTACTGCCAATAGAGCGCGCCCTAGTGGCTGCTGCTCTGCTCTGGCGCTTTGAGTCCGCAAGGAGAAAAGCACAATATAAATGTTATGTGTCTTGTCTCTTCTGCTGACACATCATGCAAAGTCCCCCCCCCCCCTCCAACAACCACCGTCACCATCTGTGAATCCTCCACATAGCCCATTGCGCCCAGAATATCCTCCTCCTCAAACTTGCTGGTAACAGCCCTGATTGCGTTGCGATGCCTGGAGTAAAGAGCGCGCTCACTGAGGGTAGGCTGCCCACTGGGGTCGACATGATGACCGACGAGTCCCCAGGCCCTGCTAGGCGGCTGCTGCTGCTCCTGTGAACAGGAGTGGAGGTGGGGGTGTAGGTCTCTCTTGTAGAGCTGGTGGTGGCCTGCTCATCCACCATCAGCTGCATCACAGGCTCTGCGTCTTTCTCCTCCAATTTGCGCCACCGACCCTGCTGGAAAATGCCCGCTACATGCGGCTGCGCCTCTGCAGCGTGACTCCCCCTAACAGCTGGACGGCCAGCGGCTAGTGGCGGAATGGAGACTGACGCGGCAGAACTGCTGACGGAGGCCGCAATTTTTCTCTCTCCCCTCTTGGCCTTGCTGACCCTCCCCCGGCTGCCAGTGCCAAACATAGTACAAGATATGTGTTGACAGATGATGTAGGGTACTTGTTCTTTATTACTATCGGGCTTGGACTTTGGATAAAATCAGCACAGAGTGACAGACAGCAGAGTAGAAGAAGACACACTGACACTGCTCAGCAGCACACCAGCACTGCAGTAATCTGTAGTAGCTAGTAGTACTAGTCTGTCTAACAACTAACTAGCACTGCAGTAACTACACAATAACACAGTATTCCTACCTATACTGTAGCTAGCTAAGGCTAATAACAGGCCAGCAGCAGGAGGCCTGGCCTGTATACAGCACACACACACAGACACAGGACCTAACTAGCAGCTGCTGCAGCACAGAGTCTGACTGACTGACTGACTAACACTGACTGAAATAAAACAATAACACAAGCTAGCGAACTATAAAACAATATAACAATAGTGTAGTGAAGTGAAGGTGTTTACACTCAAACACGCTGGGTTTAACAGTGTGTTAATGCACTTGCTTAGCCAAACAGCACTGGAGATGTCTCTCAGTGAGCAGTCACAAGCAAGGACGAGTTCCTCAACGTGGCCGCCGCTTTATATACAGGAGGGGCTGGCCAGGGTTCCCCTCTGTGATTGGTTGCTTGGGCTAGGCTGGGAGCCCTCTGATTGGCTCAATGATGTCATGGACGTCATCTCCATGGTTACACTATCTGGATTCGGATATCCCAACTAAGTATCCGACCGGATTCCGGATTTCAGATTGATTACCGAGTTGACTCGGATAGTGCTACTCGGATTTACACAGGAATCCGAATCCGAGTTCGGATAGCAGAAAAGGTTCGTATTATCTGGGTAGTTCGGGTATCCGGAATCCGGATGAGCATCCCTGGTCGCTAAAGGCTTAGCTCAATACACTGGAGAAATCAGTTCCCAAAAGGTATGAACTAATGGGCATTGCCACCAAATACAAAGGGGAGAGAAAATGTCCTTATGATATCTCCAACATAACTCTGAGATGTCAGAATAAATACGGCAGAGAGAAGAGGGGCATCTATAACATAGAGCCACAATCTAATCTAACAGAGACCACAGTGCTAAACCCCCCATAAAGACCAGGCTATTTTTTTTCAAAATAGGCCACTGCAGCTTTAAGGCCAAGCTGCAGGGCCGCACAACACAGCACACTAGTGATTTCCCCCCATTTTTCTCCCCACCAACAGAGCTTTCTGCTGGTGGGGTCTGATCGCCCCCCAGTTGTTTATTTTTTTTACAAATATTTATTTTATTTTAATTTTTTATAAAAATGCGTATTTTTTTCTCCCTCTGCCTCCCTCCCACCCATAGGCTTCAGCCTATGACAGCCGATCACTCTCTGGTCCCCAGTACAGCGCTGCTGGAGATCGCAGCACTGTACTATCAGTCTCTGATCCGCCTACCAAGCAGGAGATGCGTGCGCAGCCTGTGCGCGATCTCCTGCAAACTGAATCCCCAGGACTTTACGCCGATCAGCGTTAGGCGGTCCTGGGGCGGCTGCTGTGACTTGTTGGCAAGCAGTTGACAACTGTAGTGAGAAGTATATGGAGGCTGCCATATATATTTCCTGTTAAACAATACCCGGCAGTCCTGCTGATCTATTTGGCTGCAGAAGTGTTTGAATCACACACCAAAAACAAACATGCAGCTAATCTTGTCAGATCTCACAATAATGTCAGAAACACCTGATCTGCTGCATGCTATTAGAGGCAGAGGGACGGCAGGATAGCCAGGCAACTGGTATTGCTTACATGGAAATAAATATGGCAGCCTACATATCCCTCTTGCTTCAGTTGTCCTTTAAGAGAGGGTATGTATATGAAAGAATATCTCGGTCTAATCCTCAGCGGAAATCAGTCTGTTTAAAGCAGGTTCCCACTATCTCATGTAGGGGTACGTGTCATGCTGGCGCTGGGCAGTTCGGCACAGGGCGAGGCGAATGACGGCTCTCCCTGCTGCCGTTGAACTCCCCGGCAGCGTTAAATACTATTCCCCCTCCGAGTTGTAGCAACTCGGAGGGAGATGTAATTCCGGGTCTGGTGATCGTCGGATCTCTGAATTACCCTTACGCAGGGCGTGTAGCATGGCACTGCTGCTATTACAACGGCCAGCTTCGGTGCTCAGCGTTGGGCGCCGAAATGAACTGCTTCACTCATGTAGGGGAGGGACCACTGTAGGTGCTCACTTTACGCAAGACGTAAACCTGGGAAGCAAATGAGTTGGTTTCTTGAGCACAGAATAAAGAGGATTAAAGTTTGCAAGATCTTTTTTAATGTAGTGCTTGGTGGAGCAATTCTTTAACCCTCCTGGCGGTAATCCCGAACGTAGTTCAGGGTAAGCCACGCAGGAGGATTTCTCAGGCCCTGCTGGGCCGATTTGCATAATTTTTTTTTTTGCTACACGCAGCTAGCACTGATTCGATTCGCCGGTACCCGCCTCGCCGCTCCCCCCCCCAGTGCCAGGCAGCGCTGAGGGGTGGATCGGGACTCCCTTTGACATCATGACATCATGACGCCAATGACGTCGGTGACGTCATCCCGCCCGTCGCCATGGCGACGGGGGAAGCCCTAATGGAAACCCCGTTCAGAACGGGATTTCCGGACGGGCTTATTTATTTATTTATTTATTGTATTTATAAAGCGCCAACATATTACGCAGCGCTGATCGCCGGAGGCGATCGGAGAGGGTGGGAGGATGCCGCTGCACAGCGGCTGTCATGTAGCTAGCGCTAGGCTAGCTACATGATTTAAAAAAAATAAAAAATAAAAAAAAAAACTGCTCCGCTGCCCCCTGGCGGTTTTTAATAGACTGCCAGGAGGGTTAAGAAGCCTCTGAACTGATGTAACAGTATCTATTCTTTTTAAACACGTTTATTGCAAGTTGTAGGGGTGCAAGATAAACACACTATACCAAATAAAATACATATCAGTATGAATAGTCAAATAAAGGGAACATGTACTGTATGTAATCAGACAATTCATACAAAGGATCAGATAAACTGAACAGGTAAATTGGTATTTACACCTCAATAATACAGACTATTGCTGTTCATAGAACATTTCCAAAACAATCAAAGAGAATATTCTATGCATATGGTCAAAGGTATAAAAGCGCGACATAAAAAAAAAAACATCCAACGAAAAAGTATCATCTATATATATAAAATTGGATGTATGTGTGTGTGTGTGTATGTGTGTATGTGCCGCGATCACTCGAAAACGGCTGGACCGATTTGAACGAAACTTGGTATACAGATCCCTTACTACCTGGGATGATATGTTCTGGGGGTCTTGCGGCCCCCCTGCACACCTGGGCGGAGCTACAAACAGCAAATCAGATTTCACCCATTCAAGTCAATGGAAAAAATGTAAAAGGCTGCCATTCTCACAGTAATCAAGCCAGAGTCCCCACACTTGGCACAGTTGGTCACTTGGTGACTGAGGTTACAAATCCAGGAAAAGTGGGCGGAGCATAAAACAGCCAATCAAAATTCAGCCATTCATTTTAAATGGGAAAATGTAAACTGCAGCCATTCTTACACTGTTAATCGCAGGGTTCTCAAACTTGCCACACTTGGTCACTGGGTGAATAAGATTACGATTTAGGAAAGTGGGTGGAGCCTACAACAGCCAATCAAAATTCACCTATTGCGTTTAAAGGGGAATATTTAAACTGCTGCCTTTCTTACACTGTTTATGGCAGAGGTTTCAGACTTGCTGCAGTCAGTCATTGGGTGACTGGGGTCCAAATTCACTAAAGGGGCGGGGCCAAAAACAGCCAATCAGATTTCTTTGCTGGATAAACTGCTTCCATTCACAGATTGTTGATGCCAGGAACCTGAAAGCTCACAAAATTGGTCATTGAGTGACTGTGTGACAAAGTTACACAAAGTGGGCGGAGCCAAAAACAAATTTTACTGGGAAAATATAAACTGCAGCCATTCTTACACTGTTAATGGCAGGGTTGTCAAACTTTGCACAGTTGGTCGTTGGGTGAATGAAATTAAGATTTTGGAAAGTGGGTGGAGCCTACAACAGCCAATCAAAATTCAACTTTTGATTTTCAAAGGGAATATTTAAACTGCTATCATTCTTATACTGTTAATAGCAGATGCCTCAACCCTGGTACAGTTGGTTACTGGGTGACTGGGGTTCAAATTCAGAAAGGGGTGGAGCCACGAATAGCCAATCAGATATACAAAGTATTGATAACAAGTACCCCAAAGCTGATAAACTTGGTAATTGAGTGACTATATGTCAAGGTTACAAAAAGTGGGCGGTGCCAGAAACTTAATTTTTTACATGGCAGGGTTCCCAAACTTGACGCAATTGGCCACTGGGTGCCTGGGATTATTATTCAGAAATGTGGGTGGAGCCTACAACAGCCAATCAAAATTCACCTATTGATTTTCATGGGGAATATTTACATTGCTACCATTCTTACACTGCTAATGGCAGAGGCCTTAAACCTGGTACAGTCAGTAATTGGGTGAATGGGGACCAAATTCACTAAAGGGGGTGGAGGCACAAACAGCCAATCATATTTCTTAGATTGATTTCAGCCATTCTGTTATTGGCAGGGTTCTCAAACTTGACACAGTTGGCCACTGGGTGACTAGGATTAATATTCAGGAAAGTGGGTGGAGCGTACAGCGGCCAATCAAAATTCATCTTTTGATTTTCAAGGGGAATATTTACATTGCTGCCATTCTTGCACTGTTAATGGCACAGATTATTATACAGATAAGTGGGTGGAGCCTAAAAAAAGCCAATCAGAATTCACCAGTTGATTTTCAAGGGGAATATTAAAATTACTGCCATTCTTGCACTGTTAATGGCACAAGCCTCAAACTTGATACAGTTGGTCATTGGGTCACTGGGGTTCAAATTCAGAAAAGGGGATAGAGCAGGCACGGGCAAACTTGGCCCTTCAGCTGTTGAGGAACTACAAGTCCCACAATGCATTGCAGGAGTCTGACAGCCACAGTCATGACTCATAAAGGCAAATGCATTGTGGGATTTGTAGTTCCTTAACAGCTGGAGGGCCAAGTTTGCCCATGCCTGGGATATAGCCACAAACCGCCAATCAGATGTGTTTCATTTCACTGGGAAAATACAAATTATTGATACCAAGGACCAAAAGCTCACAAAAATGGTCATTGAGTGACTGTGTGTCCAGGTTACAAAAAGTGGGCAGAGCCAAAAACAAATTTCACTGGGAAAATGTATACTGCAGCCCTTCTTCACTGTTAATGGCAGGGTTCTCAAACTTTGCCAAGATGGTCACTGGGTGACTGAGATAAATATTCAGGGAAGTGGGTGGAGCCTATCATAGCCAATCAAAATTCACCTGTTGATTTTCAAGGGGAATATTTAAATTGCTGCCATTTTTACACTGTTAATAGCAGATGCCTCAAACCTGCTATAGTTGGTCATTGGGTGACTGGGGTTCAAATGCTGGAGAGGGGCGGAGCCACAAACAGCCTATCTGATTTGTTTAATTTCTATGGGAATATACAAATTATTGATGCCAAAGACCCCAAAGCCAGGGGCGTAGCAATAGGGGTTGCAGAGGTTGCGACCGCATCGGGGCCCTTGGGCCAGAGGGGCCCCGAAGGACCCTCCCTCAACTACAGTATTAGATCTCTATTGCTCCTGTGCTCATAATAATGACTTCTATGGATACTTTGAATAGTGGTTATCATTAACAAACTGTTCCATCCTTCTTGCACCTCTTCCATCCCCTTCTTGCACCTCTGACACTGTAGTTGCCATTGGTAGGTTTTGGTGCGCCGTATCAATTGTTATGTATAGAGTGTTTGGGGGGCCCCATTGAAAAACTTGCATCGGGGCCCACAGCTCCTTAGCTACGCCACTGCCCAAAGCTCACAAACTTGGCCATTGAGTGTCCGTGCATTAGGGTTAGAAAAAGTGGGCGGAGCCAAAACCGGTCAAATACATACACGGGCAGGCAGTTCCAGGTCATTAGTGGGCGGAGACAAATACAAATTTCACTGGGAAAATGTATACTGCAGCCATTCTTACACTGTTAATGGCAGGGTTCTCAAACTTTACACAGTTGGTCACTGGGTGACTGGGTTTAATATTCAGAAAAGTGGGTGGAGCCTACAAAAGTGAATAAAACTTCACCTATTGCTTCTCAAGGGGAATATTTAATTGCTGCCATTCTTGCACTGTTAATGGCACAGGCCTTAAACCTGCTACAGTTGGTCATTGGGTGACTGGGGTTCAAATTCAGAAAAGGGGGTGGAGCCAGAAACAGCCAATCAGATTTTTTTTTTCATTTCAATGCAAATTATTGATTCCAAAGACAGCAAAGCTCACAAACTTGGTCAGTGAGTAATTGTGTGTTAGGGTTAGAAAAAGTGGGCGGAGCCAACACTAGCCAAATACATTCCCGGGCAACGCCGGGCAACCAGCTAGTAATACTATAAAAACTAAAGAGGAAACCCATGGAGCTCACACAAATCATAAGTATCAGAGCAGCTTAGAGCTTACAAAGCAGACTGGGTATCAATGTATAGAGATGGGCTGAAGTATTTGCCAATTGCCCGGTAAAAAATTTGCCAGGAAGATCACAAATACGCATTGGCTTCCTCAGGCGAATACTTGGCGGATTCAATTTGCCCCTATACATCATCACTGAGCTAAACTTTGACCGATTACCTCACAGTCAGCAGTCAAATGGCAGCCAATCAGCTAGCACCCCCTCCTGGACCCCGCCCCCCACCACCACCTATCAGAAAGCCAGCACAGCAGCCATTTTGTAGTCTGCGTTTGGCTTCTGTGCTAGGCAGATCAGGGAGAGTGTGTTGTGACAGGGAGAGCGTTAGGTAGGCCTCTGTTGCTGCTACCACATTGTCCTGAACAGCTTAGCCCTTTTTAGGGCTGGTACATTGTTTTTCTTGCTGTTGTATTGCTCTTCTGTGGCCAGTGCACAAGGTAGCTGTTGGAGACAGGTCTGCTGGTTCTAGTAGTGCACAGACCATAACCCACCTTCACACCACTACTGGCATCTAGTATCCACTGGCCCCTGTGTGAAACCTCAGTGCTGTAGGAGACAGGTCTTCTGGTCCTAATAGTGCACCGACCTTAACCCACCTTCACACCACTACTAGCATCCACTACTGACCCCTGAATAAGGTCTCAGTGCAGAATCAGTGTTTTTTGGTCACTTAACTGTCATTGAACTACCTCAGCCTGACCATAGGAGCTGGAAAACTGCGATCACCCGCACTCCCACGACTGTGCGCACAAGCACAGCAGCCACTACACACCACTACACAGAGATTGCCACAGAGAGGACTAACATTTATGTCCTGGAGGTGTCAACTAGTAAAAACAAAGATATGCTCACCTGATGTAATCACCAAAGGTCTCAACGGTTGTTTGCGGACTGTGGTGTGTTAAACACAGCATTTTGTCTGTCAGTGTGAAACGGGCGTCACCGTTACACTACCTGATCGACATGTACACATGTCGGATGTTTAAAGCACTTTATTCCACCAATTTAGGAATGTAATGTGACTGATTTCTGCCATTTAGGGATTAAAACCTGACTCTGCCTCAACTAGGTAATTTGTGGTGGGACTTTGCCATGGATCCACGCATGCCCCTATCCAGGTGTTAGGCCCCTTAAAACAACTTTTACATAATTTTTGTGGACAGAGAGCTGGGAGGACATGGCCTGTGCAAGCATCCCATTCAGCTGGCGGATGCAACGACTGCCAGAAGGCTGAGCCCTGACCAGGAAGGACTCTGCTCAAAAGGGTCTGGTGGCGTTTCTTGCTTGCACGGGAAGCGGAGGAGGGAGCAGAGGAGACCACTGAGGACTGGCTGTTTTAACAGGCCTCAGTGTTGGCAGGAGTGGCAGAGGGAGTTATGGTGCTCTGACCACTGCCAGCACCAGCTTCCTTCAGCCTCTTGAACTCCTCATGCTTAACATTGTGTTTTTTGGCAAGATAGGTGATGAAGCTGGAGGTGCCATAGTTGCAGGGGTTACAACCTCTGCTCAGCTTCACATGGCACACATTGCATGTGGCGAACTTGCTGTCCACTGTGGGCAGAGTAAAGAACTGCCAGATTGGGGATAAGAATTTTCCCTTATGCCCTGAATGGGATGCTGCTGCTGCTTTTCTCCCTGCGGTGGTGGGGCCTGCAGTGGTTGGGGCCTGGGGTTGAGTGGTGTGGCTGGTGGTAGTGGCAGAAGATGAAGCAGCAGGCTGTGGGTCCCGCATTCCACACCCACTGCTGCTCCTGCCAATGTTTGCAATGCTGATCCTCCATGCCAGACCCACCAACGCATCCTCCTCCTCAGAGGCAGAGCTGACATCCCCCTCCTGTGGATGGTAGTCACGGTCCTTCACCTCATCATCAGCATCAGCATACTTCCCCTCCTCAAACAACTGCTGGGATGATGACCCCCCACACTCCTCTTGGCAGTTGGCTGATGGTGTAACGGTTAAGGGCTCTGCCTCTGACACAGGAAACCAGGGTTTGAATCTCGGCTCTGCCTGTTCAGTAAGCCAGAACTAATTCAGTAGGAGACCTTTGGAAAGTCTCCCTTACGCTGCTACTGCCAATAGAGCGCGCCCTAGTGGCTGCTGCTCTGCTCTGGCGCTTTGAGTCCGCAAGGAGAAAAGCGCAATATAAATGTTATGTGTCTTGTCTTGTCTTGTCTCTTCTGCTGACACATCATGCAAAGTCCCCCCCCCCCTCCAACAACCACCGTCACCATCTGTGAATCCTCCACATAGCCCATTGCGCCCAGAATATCCTCCTCCTCAAACTTGCTGGTAACAGCCCTGATTGCGTTGCGATGCCTGGAGTAAAGAGCGCGCTCACTGAGGGTAGGCTGCCCACTGGGGTCGACATGATGACCGACGAGTCCCCAGGCCCTGCTAGGCGGCTGCTGCTGCTCCTGTGAACAGGAGTGGAGGTGGGGGTGTAGGTCTCTCTTGTAGAGCTGGTGGTGGCCTGCTCATCCACCATCAGCTGCATCACAGGCTCTGCGTCTTTCTCCTCCAATTTGCGCCACTGACCCTGCTGGAAAATGCCCGCTACATGCGGCTGCGCCTCTGCAGCGTGACTCCCCCTAACAGCTGGACGGCCAGCGGCTAGTGGCGGAATGGAGACTGACGCGGCAGAACTGCTGACGGAGGCCTCAATTTTTCTCCCTCCCCTCTTGGCCTTGCTGACCCTCCCCCGGCTGCCAGTGCCAAACATAGTACAAGATATGTGTTGACAGATGATGTAGGGTACTTGTTCTTTATTAATATCGGGCTTGGACTTTGGATAAAATCAGCACAGAGTGACAGACAGCAGAGTAGAAGAAGACACACTGACACTGATCAGCAGCACACCAGCACTGCAGTAATCTGTAGTAGCTAGTAGTACTAGTCTGTCTAACAACTAACTAGCACTGCAGTAACTACACAATAACACAGTATTCCTACCTATACTGTAGCTAGCTAAGGCTAATAACAGGCCAGCAGCAGGAGGCCTGGCCTGTATACAGCACACACACACAGACACAGGACCTAACTAGCAGCTGCTGCAGCACAGAGTCTGACTGACTGACTGACTAACACTGACTGAAATAAAACAATAACACAAGCTAGCGAACTATAAAACAATATAACAATAGTGTAGTGAAGTGAAGGTGTTTACACTCAAACACGCTGGGTTTAACAGTGTGTTAATGCACTTGCTTAGCCAAACAGCACTGGAGATGTCTCTCAGTGAGCAGTCACAAGCAAGGACGAGTTCCTCAACGTGGCCGCCGCTTTATATACAGGAGGGGCTGGCCAGGGTTCCCCTCTGTGATTGGTTGCTTGGGCTAGGCTGGGAGCCCTCTGATTGGCTCAATGATGTCATGGACGTCATCTCCATGGTTACACTATCTGGATTCGGATATCCCAACTAAGTATCCGACCGGATTCCGGATTTCAGATTGATTACCGAGTTGACTCGGATAGTGCTACTCGGATTTACACAGGAATCCGAATCCGAGTTCGGATAGCAGAAAAGGTTTGTATTATCTGGGTAGTTCGGGTATCCGGAATCCGGATGAGCATCCCTGGTCGCTAAAGGCTTAGCTCAATACACTGGAGAAATCAGTTCCCAAAAGGTATGAACTAATGGGCATTGCCACCAAATACAAAGGGGAGAGAAAATGTCCTTATGATATCTCCAACATAACTCTGAGATGTCAGAATAAATACGGCAGAGAGAAGAGGGGCATCTATAACATAGAGCCACAATCTAATCTAACAGAGACCACAGTGCTAAACCCCCCATAAAGACCAGGCTATTTTTTTCAAAATAGGCCACTGCAGCTTTAAGGCCAAGCTGCAGGGCCGCACAACACAGCACACTAGTGATTTCCCCCCATTTTTCTCCCCACCAACAGAGCTTTCTGCTGGTGGGGTCTGATCGCCCCCCAGTTGTTTATTTTTTTTACAAATATTTATTTTATTTTAATTTTTTATAAAAATGCGTATTTTTTTTCTCCCTCTGACTCCCTCCCACCCATAGGCTTCAGCCTATGACAGCCGATCACTCTCTGGTCCCCAGTACAGCGCTGCTGCAGATCGCAGCACTGTACTATCAGTCTCTGATCCGCCTACCAAGCAGGAGATGCGTGTGCAGCCTGTGAGCGATCTCCTGCAAACTGAATCCCCAGGACTTTACGCCGATCAGCGTTAGGCGGTCCTGGGGCGGCTGCTGTGACTTGTTGGCAAGCAGTTGACAACTGTAGTGAGAAGTATATGGAGGCTGCCATATATATTTCCTGTTAAACAATACCCGGCAGTCCTGCTGATCTATTTGGCTGCAGAAGTGTTTGAATCACACACCAAAAACAAACATGCAGCTAATCTTGTCAGATCTCACAATAATGTCAGAAACACCTGATCTGCTGCATGCTATTAAAGGCAGAGGGACGGCAGGATAGCCAGGCAACTGGTATTGCTTACATGGAAATAAATATGGCAGCCTACATATCCCTCTTGCTTCAGTTGTCCTTTAAGAGAGGGTATGTATATGAAAGAATATCTCGGTCTAATCCTCAGCGGAAATCAGTCTGTTTAAAGCAGGTTCCCACTATCTCATGTAGGGGTACGTGTCATGCTGGCGCTGGGCAGTTCGGCACAGGGCGAGGCGAATGACGGCTCTCCCTGCTGCCGTTGAACTCCCCGGCAGCGTTAAATACTATTCCCCCTCCGAGTTGTAGCAACTCGGAGGGAGATGTAATTCCGGGTCTGGTGATCGTCGGATCTCTGAATTACCCTTACGCAGGGCGTGTAGCATGGCACTGCTGCTATTACAACGGCCAGCTTCGGTGCTCAGCGTTGGGCGCCGAAATGAACTGCTTCACTCATGTAGGGGAGGGACCACTGTAGGTGCTCACTTTACGCAAGACGTAAACCTGGGAAGCAAATGAGTTGGTTTCTTGAGCACAGAATAAAGAGGATTAAAGTTTGCAAGATCTTTTTTAATGTAGTGCTTGGTGGAGCAATTCTTTAACCCTCCTGGCGGTAATCCCGAACGTAGTTCAGGGTAAGCCACGCAGGAGGATTTCTCAGGCCCTGCTGGGCCGATTTGCATAATTTTTTTTTTTTTGCTACACGCAGCTAGCACTGATTCGATTCGCCGGTACCCGCCTCGCCGCTCCCCCCCCCCCCCCCCACAGTGCCAGGCAGCGCTGAGGGGTGGATCGGGACTCCCTTTGACATCATGACATCATGACGCCAATGACGTCGGTGACGTCATCCCGCCCGTCGCCATGGCGACGGGGGAAGCCCTAATGGAAACCCCGTTCAGAACGGGATTTCCGGACGGGCTTATTTATTTATTTATTTATTGTATTTATAAAGCGCCAACATATTACGCAGCGCTGATCGCCGGAGGCGATCGGAGAGGGTGGGAGGATGCCGCTGCACAGCGGCTGTCATGTAGCTAGCGCTAGGCTAGCTACATGATTTAAAAAAAAAAAAAAACTGCTCCGCTGCCCCCTGGCGGTTTTTAATAGACTGCCAGGAGGGTTAAGAAGCCTCTGAACTGATGTAACAGTATCTATTCTTTTTAAACACGTTTATTGCAAGTTGTAGGGGTGCAAGGTAAACACACTATACCAAATAACATACATATCAGTATGAATAGTCAAATTAAGGGAACATGTATGTAATCAGACAATTCATACAAAGGATCAGATAAACTGAACAGGTAAATTGGTATTTACACCTCAATAATACAGACTATTGCTGTTCATAGAACATTTCCAAAACAATCAAAGAGAATATTCTATGCATATGGTCAAAGGTATAAAAGCGCGACATAACAAAAAAAAACATCCAACGAAAAAGTATCATAATACTATAAAAACTAAAGAGGAAACCCTGGAGGTCACACAAATCATAAGTATCAGAGCAGCTTAGAGCTTACAAAGCAGACTGGGTATCAATGTATAGAGATGGGCTGAAGTATTTGCCAATTGTCAGGCAAAAAATTTGCCAGGAAGATCGCAAATACGCATTCGCTTCCTCAGGCGAATACTTGGCAGATTCAATTTGCCCCTCACAGTCAGCAGACACATGGCAGCCAATCAGCTAGCACCCCCTTCTGGACCCCACCCCCCACCTATCAGAAAGCCCGCACAGCAGCCATTTTGCAGTCTGCGTTTGGCTTCTGTGCTAGGCAGATCAGGGAGAGTGTGTTGTGACAGGGAGAGCGTTAGGTAGGCCTCTGTTATGTGTCCTCAGTGCAGATTATTGCTGCTACCACATTGTCCTGAACAGCTAAGCCCTTCTTAGGGCTGGCACATTGTTTTTCTTGCTATTGTATTGCTCTTCCGTCACCAGTGCACAAGGTAGCTGTTGGAGACAGGTCTGCTGGTTCTAGTAGTGCACAGACCATAACCCACCTTCACACCACTACTGGCATCTAGTATCCACTGGCCCCTGTGTGAAACCTTAGTGCTGTAGGAGACAGGTCTTCTGGTCCTAATAGTGCTCTGACCTTAACCCACCTTCACACCACTACTAGCATCCACTACTGACCCCTGTATAAGGTCTCAGTGAAGAATCAGTGTTTTTTTGGTCACTTAACTGTCATTGAGCTACCTCAGCCTGACCATAGGAGCTGGAAAACTGCGATCACCTGCACTCCCAGGATTGTGCGCACAAGCACAGCGGCCACTACACACCACTACACAAAGACTTCCTTAGAGAGGACTAACATTTATGTCCTGGAGGTGTCAAGTAGTAAAAACAAAGATATGCTCACCTGATGTAATCACTAAAGGTCTCGGCGGTTGTTTGTGGACTGTGCTGTGTTAAACACAGCATTTTGTCTGTCAGTGTGAAACGGGCGTCACCGTTACACTACCTGATCGACATGTACACATGCTGGATGTTTAAAGCACTTTATTCCACCAATTTAGGAATGTAATGTGACTGATTTCTGCGCTTTAGTGATTAAAACCTGACTCTGCGTCACCTACGTAATTTGTGGTGGGACTTTGCTATGGATCCACGCATGCCCCTATCCAGGTATTAGGCCCCTTGAAACAACGTTTTCATCATTTTTGTGGCCAGAAACGGTCTTTGTAGGTTTTAAAATTCTCCTGCCTTTTAAAGTTTATAGGGAGAGAAGATGATCGGCGGTACCAGCAAGCATACAGCAAATATTGTAGGGAGCAGGTGTATCGGTTGGGGCTCCAGACACAGATTCAATAACAGCAGGAGATGAAGAGGACAAGAATGTAAGCACTCACCACAGGAAGATCCAATCAATTTACACTTTCATTGCATCCCCAATAACCCAACATACATGGTAAAGTGTAGGCCTGACAGCTGTTTCGCAGGTAACAACCTGCTTCGTCAGAGGCAAAGTTTTTAAGTGTGTTTTCTGATCAGAGTACAGATGCAGAATCCTGGAAATAGCAGGAGATGAAGAGGACAAGAATCTGGGCACCAACCACTGGAAGATCCCATCAATTTTCGTTACCTGCGAAATGGCTGTCAGGCCTACATTTTACCATGAAAGTTGGGTTATTGGGGTTGCAATAAAGGTGTAAATTGATTGTATCTTTCTGTGGTTGATGCCTGGATACTTGTCCTCATCATCTCCTGCTCTCATTGGAGTCTATGGAGATTTGCAGAGTCACAAATTTTGGCTTGAGATTTGCCTTTGATATACGCCCCATCACTATCAAGGCAGCCATGAATCACATCACCAATTAAGAATTAGTAGAAATCACAGTGGAAGGGAATGCCTGCCATCCATTCCAGACTTTAATAAATGTACTATGGCAGTCAGAGGGAGCATATCATTTACCAGTTTAATCCACTGGGTCAAGGAGGGGGGAGAGTATGCCACCCATGTTAAAGTAATAGATTTACGCATTAACATGACGATTCCCTTAAAAGTATGGCCTCAAATTTAGTAAATGTGGTTCTTCAAAAATACAAAAATACCCCCCCCCCCCCAAAAAAAAAAATGTGTTTAGGATAGCAGGGTACTTTTGCAATATGCCAGATAGAAATGGTGTGACTGAATTAAAAAATAAACCTTAAACAGATATTGATGGACACGTTTGAAATAAATGTCAAAAGTCAGCCTCTAAATGTGAACATTTTGGACAGCCAGGGTCAGCGTTGCGATGCATTTCATTTTAGCCATACACATAGGGGTCAAATATCCCTGCTTTATAACGTAAAACTGGATAAATTTAACAGCAGCAGAGATGGAGGATACTGAATGGGAGTCAAAAGCATCCTCCCAATCTTCATCATCCAGACCAAGAACATCTCCAGGCCACCTAGTACTAAGTAAATCAATACCTGGAGAACATTTAGCTGTAATAATTAAGGTGTATAGACCCGAGATCAATCCACACATTCCCATGGTTCGTAGAACCTCCAGTATCCAATTTTCATTAACAAAAGAATCAAGGGCTGGAAACATGGTGTCAACATCTTTTAGTCTTGGCCAGTCAAGTCTGGTCTACTGAAATATCCTAGTGGCTGATATCCCAGCAGGAAATAGGGGATCTTCAAATAGGGGAGTAAGAGAGCTAATAGTTGGAACCAGTTTTAACCACGATCGAAGCCGATCCCAACATTTAATAGCATGGACCAGTGGTGCATCGAAATTCACCATTTTTAATGGTAATTAGAGTTGGGCCGAACGGTTCGCCGGCGAACCTGGTTCGCGCGAACCTAGGTGGTTCGCGTGCGGGTACCGCACGCGAACTTTATTGCGGAAAAGTTCGCCCCATTGCGGTTCGCCCCATAATGCACTGAGGGTCAACTTTGACCCTCTACATCACAGTCAGCAGGCCCAGTGTAGCCAATTAGGCTACACTAGCCCCTGGAGCCCCACCCCCCCTTATATAGGCAGGCAGCGGCGGCCGTGGCCACTCGTGTGCCTGCATTAGTTAGAGTAGGGCGAGCTACTGCAGTCTCTCATAGGTAAAGATTAGTTAGCCTTAGCTTGTCCCTGGCTGCATACCTGTTCATTGATCCTGCCACTGCATACCTGTTCATTGATCCTGCCACTGCATACCTGTTCATTGATCCTGCCACTGCATACCTGTTCATTGATCCTGCCACTGCATACCTGTTCAGTGATCCTGCCACTGCATACCTGTTCATTGATCCTGCCACTGCATACCTGTTCATTGATCCTGCCACTGCATACCTGTTCATTGATCCTGCCACTGCATACCTGTTCATTGATCCTGCCACTGCATACCTGTTCATTGATCCTGCCACTGCATACCTGTTCAGTGATCCTGCCACTGCATACCTGTTCATTGATCCTGCCACTGCATACCTGTTCATTGATCCTGCCACTGCATACCTGTTCATTGATCCTGCCACTGCATACCTGTTCATTGATCCTGCCACTGCATACCTGTTCATTGATCCTGCCACTGCATACCTGTTCATTGATCCTGCCACTGCATACCTGTTCAGTGATCCTGCCACTGCATACCTGTTCATTGATCCTGCCACTGCATACCTGTTCTGTGAACCCACCACTGCATACCTGTTCTGTTCAGTGGACCCGCCACTGTATACCTGTTTAGTGAACCCGCCACTGCATACCTGTTCTGTTCAGTGGACCCGCCACTGTATACCTGTTCAGTGGACCCGCCACTGCATACCTGTTCTGTTCAGTGAACCCGCCACTGCATACCTGTTCTGTTCAGTGGAGTTTGGTGTGTCAGTGTGAAGCAGTACCTTAATTACACTCCCTGATTGATGTATACACATGCAAGATGTTTTAAAGCACTTTAGGCCTGTCATTTAGCATTCAATGTGATTTCTGCCCTTAAAACGCTGCTTTGCGTCAAATCCAGATTTTTCCCGGTGACTTTTGGCGTGTATCCCACTCCGCCATGCCCCCCTCCAGGTGTTAGACCCCTTGAAACATCTTTTCCATCACTTTTGTGGCCAGCATAATTTTTTTTTTTTTTCAAAGTTCGCATCCCCATTGAAGTCTATTGCGGTTCGCGAACTTTAACGCGAACCGAACCTTCCGCGAAAGTTCGCGAACCCGGTTCGCGAACCTAAAATCGGAGGTTCGGCCCAACTCTAATGGTAATGTTAATGCGAAATTTACAGGTGAATGCGTAGTAAATTACGCGTGAATCGTAATGGTAATGCAAAATTTTGCGCAACTTCGTAATTTTACGAAATTACGATTCATTACGAAATAGGTCACTTAGTAGCATTTGATGCGTGTTGTGGTAGATGTATGCTTACAAATTTACGCATTCGAGCACTTGCAAAGTACCGTAGCTGTAATTACGTTATACCTGTGATTTCATAAAATGTTACGTGAAGTTTAATGCAAAATTTTTCGCTGCAAAATTTTTTGTGAAATTTGCAAAACTACGTTTTTTGTCCATTACGACCACCACTGGCATGGACAACTAGAAATGTGAGTTCAGTCTTTGGAGGTCCATAAACAAATGGGATCGAGGGCATGAGAAGATATACACTCCTCTACAAAGGACTCCATAATCTGCCTGAGTGATAAATACCATTCCACTACTCTGGATATTAAAGCTGCCTTATGGTAGGCGGAAAGGTCAGGTGAACATGGCCCACCTGTTCGCTTAGGCCTTTTTAATGTTGAGCGCTTTATTATAGGTCTCCCAGGTGTCCATAGGAAATTGCGAGCAGAGGAACGTAAGGCAGTGAAGAAGTGGAGGAGTAAGCTTATAGGGATCACTTGGAACATATATTGTGGGTTCATTTAGATGGAATATCTGTTTTCAGGGCATTTGTCCTAGCTGAAAGAAAAGTGGAAGGCAGGACCATGAGCCATATGCAATTTACTTTTTTCACCTGAGTTTTCTCCTAGGTGATATTTTAAAACTTGTCAATAAAATACCTTTTAACCACTTCGCATCCAGACCTTGTTTTCCCCTTATGGACCAGAACGGTTTTAATGTTTTAGCTATGTCCCTATTTAATCGGCCATAACTTTATCCTAACTAATGACACCTAAATGATCTAGATATTGTTTAATTCGGGACAAATTAGACTTTTATTGGGGGGTATTTTGACCCCTGAAAAATGTTGTTTTCTATGCATTTTAGTGGGAAAAAGAGGGGAAAAAAAGAAAAAAAATGCATTACTTCTCAGTTTTACCAATTCTAGTTTAAAAATAAAAAGTGCTACCGTATATAAAAAACATGCCACCATTATTAGCCCCCCCCCCCCCCCCCCCCCCGGGTAGATAGCCAGATGTGTCCCCAGTATCAACCCCCCAGTATAGCCAGATGTGTCCCCCAATATCCACCCCCCTGGTATAGTCAGATGTGTCCCCTGGTATTAGGCTCTCCCAGTATAGATAGCCAGATGTGCTCCTGGAATTACCCCCCCCCCAGTATGTAGCCAGATGTGCCCCTGGTATTAGGTCAGCCCCCGCACACTTCTTCAGGCAATAAGCAGGGGATAAACAACAGCAATTCAGTTATAGCAAGCAGAGGCGTTTTGCTTGCTATAACTGAATTGCTGTTGTTTATTAGAGATGTAGCGAACTGTTCCAGACGAACTTTGGGGGTTCGCGTTCGCCTGCAGCAGGCAAACTTAATGCTCTATTGAGCAAAACTTGGAACCTCTATATCACAGTCAGCAGGCACATTATTGTCAAACATACTGCTCTCACTGCTGGAGGCCCGCCCCTCCTCCAAGCAAGGTCCTTATGTCATTTCACTCACTTGTCTGCCTACACTAATTAGTTAAAGAACAGCTGCTTCCCTCCACCCTTTTCCCCTTCTATCTATTCCCTCCTCCCTCCTACCGGAGGGAGGAGAGTCTCATCTGCCAGGGAATTACACTATTTCAAAAAACAGTTTACATACCATAGCTGGGAATCGAACCTGGGTCTCATTGTGTGGTGGGTAAGCACCCTAACTTCTGTACCACAACAGTAGTAACTGAAGTTTGCCTAGCATTTACTATTTATGCTCAATGCAATTGAAACATTAGGTTGCTTAAAGGGAACCTTAACTGAGAGTGATATGGATGTTTCCTGTAAACAATACCAGTTGCCTGGCAGTCCAGCTGATCTCTGTGACTGCAATAGTGGCTGAATCACACCCTGAAACAAGCATGCAGCTAATCCAGTCTGACTTCAGTCAGAGCACCTGATCTGCATGCTTGTTCAGGGGCTGTGGCTAAAAGTATTAGAGACACAGGATCAGCAGGCGATTCAGGCAACTGGTATTATTTTAAAAGGAAAAATCCATATCCTTCACCGTTTAGGTTCCCTTTAAGGATTTGTAGCATAAAAGCCAACTCACATTGGCTGGGATTTGAACCCTGGTCTCACTGTGGGGTGGGCAAGTCACCCTAACCGCTGTACCACAACCGTAGTAACTGACACTTGCCTAGCATTTACCATTTATGCTCAATACAAGAGAAAAAGTAGACAAGACAAATAACATTTATATCACGCTTTTCTCCTGGCAGACTCAAAGCGTCCGGGGCTGCAACCACTAGTAAGTAATGTCTGGATGGTGTAATGCTTAAGTGCTCTGCCTCTGACACAGGAGACCAGGGTTTGAATCTTGGCTCTGTCTGTTCAGTAAGCCAGCACCTATTCAGTAGGAGACCTTAGGCAAGTCTTCCTAACACTATTACTGCCTATAGAGCATGCCCTAGTGGCTGCAGCTCTGGTGCTTTGAGTCTGCCAGGAGAAAAGCGTGATATAAATGTTGTTTGTCTTGTCTACTTTTTCTCTTGTATTGAGCATAAATAGTAAATGCTAGGCCAACTTCAGTTACTACGGTTGTGGTACAGCGGTTTGGGTGTCTTGGCCACCACACAGTGAGACCCGGGTTCAAATCCCAGCCAATGTGAGTTGGCTTTTATGCTACAAATCCTTAAAGGGAACCTAAACGGTGAAGGATATGGATTTTTCCTTTTAAAATAATACCAGTTGCCTGAATCGCCTGCTGATCCTGTGTCTCTAATACTTTTAGCCACTGCCCCTGAACAAGCATGCAGATCAGGTGCTCTGACTGAAGTCAGACTAGATTAGCTGCATGCTTGTTTCAGGGTGTGATTCAGCCACTATTGCAGTCACAGAGATCAGCTGGACTGCCAGGCAACTGGTATGGTTTAACAGGAAACATCCATATCACTCTCAGTTAAGGTTCCCTTTAATCAACCTAATGTTTCTATTGCATTGAGCATAAATAGTAAATGCTAGGCCAACTTCAGTTACTACTATTGTGGTACAGCAGTTAGGGTGCTTGCCCACCACACAGTGAGACTCAGGTTTGATTCCCAACCATGGTATGTAAACTGGTTTTTGAAATAGTATAATTCCCTGGCAGATGAGATCCTCCTCCCTCCGGTAGGAGGGAGGAGGTAAGCACCGGTCCCTAACTAATTAGTGTAGGCAGACAAGTGAGTGAGATGGCATAAGGACCTTGCTTGGAGGAGGGGTGGGCCTCCAGATCTTAGAGCCCTTGAAACATGTTTTCTATCATTATTGCAGCCGGTAGAATTTTTTTACATTTTTAAAGTTCGCCTCCCCATTGAAGTGTATTGCGGTTCGCGAACTTTTTTACGAACCGAACCTTTCGCGGAGGTTTGCGAACAGGGTTTGCGAACTGAAAATCGGAGGTTCGCGACATCTCTATTGTTTATCCCCTGCTTATTGCCTGAAGAAGTGGGCTGTGCCCGCAAAACGCGTTGCATCTTTGGGGTATTTTCAATAAATGTGTATATCTATATATTTACAGTCCTTAGTGTCTGCTTTAACGGAGGTGAGTCCACCACTTCCTCCCAGCAATTTTTAATGTTATGTACTTTTATCCTTCAGGCGCCTCTGTTCACCTACCAATAGATAGCCAGATGTGACCCTGATATTAACCCCCCTCCCCCAAAGCATAGCTAGCTGATGTGCCCCTTGTGTTAGCTCATCTCACAGTTTAAAGTGGAGAGAGCTACATTTTCTGGTCCCCCTGGTGTATGGCTAGCCATATGTGCCCCCATAATTAGGATCCCCCCCAGGACTATACATTAGAAGCCCCTCCCCTATTAGGCAGCCTCCACCTCCATGCAGAGATCTGTAAAAAAATAGCATGTCCAGCAAGCCTGGCTCACCTTTCCTTTATCCAGCATTGATCCTGCAGTGGCAGCCTCTGTATACAGCTTCACAGCCACCTCCATACTGCTCCGTACACGAGTCCCGGCTTGATGACATCATCAAGCCAGGACTCATGTACGGGGCAGAACGGAGGTGGCTGTGAAGCTGAATAGAGAGGCTGCCACTGCAGGATCAACGCTGGATAAAGGAAAGGTGAGCCAGGCTTGCTGGACATGCTTTTTTACAGATCTCTGCCAGGAGGCGGTGAGTTGAAGGATCATCGCTGTTTGCTATAGCGGTGATCCTTCATCCACGGGGGGTGCTAATTGGTTAAAGGGACTTATTTTCCCTTACACCAATTAGTAATGCAGCTTTAATGCCTGGGGCGCACACAGGAGCACGCCCGATCGTGTATAGGGAAGCCACCAGTACAAAACGTATATCTACGTGGTTGTGGCTTGGACGAGCCCACAGATGACGTAGCTATACTGTACTGGTGGAATAAGTGGTTAAACCACCAGCAAGCAAAAAAAAATACTCCAAGTAATTTTGATAGTACTTTATACCTACTTATTGATACTTTTTTCCATTGCAAAGTGCTAAAAAGTTATTTTAAATCAAAGATGATTTTTTTTCTCCTAGGAGAAAACTCAGGTGAAAAAGTGAATTGCATATGGATCCTGTCTTATAGTATCCTTGAATATCCTCTATTAAGGCAAAACATTGAGGTGGTATAATTTACCAAGATCAAAAGGGATCTGAACACTTAAATAAATTATAGCCAAGGGTTGACATTTATCCTCTTGCCGGCCGCGTCACGCCAATGGGCGTGGCCTCGGCGGCACCCCCAGGACCGCCTAACGCCGGTTGGCGTAAAGTCCTGAGGCTCTGTTTTGCAGGAGATCGCGTGCAGGCTGCGCACGCATCTCCTGCTTGGGGGGCGGAGCTCCGCCCCGCCTTCAGTCTCCGAGCGGCTATTGCCGCTTGGGAGACTGTTAGATGGCGTCATCGCCGTCTACTTCCATGTACAGCGCTGCGATCGGCAGCAGCGCTGTACTGGGGACACCCGTGAGCAGAAGCCTATGACAGCCGATCTCCATAATTGGCTGGCTGTGGGGAGGGAGGGGGGTAGGGAGGGAACATTTTTAAAGAACCTGTTTTTTTTTTTTTTAAAGGAACAATAACAACTGGCAGAGTCCCAGTGGATTGGCGTACAGCCCACGTTTTCCCATTATTTAAGAAGGGCAAAAAATCTGATCCAGGAAATTATAGACCTGTAAGTTTAACATCAGTTGTATGCAAACTATTTGAGGGGTTACTAAGAGATACTATACATGACTTCATAGTAGAAAATAATCTTATTTCTCAGCATCAACATGGGTTTACTAAAGACAGGTCCTGTTTGACTAACATGCTCAGCTATTAGTGAATGCTAATATGGATATTGGGAATGCTGTAGATGTGATATACTTGGACTTTGCAAAGGCCTTCGACACTGTTCCCCACAGAAGTCTGGTGCAAAAGTTGAGGATGCAAGGACTGGGGAAGAGTCTGTGTGCATGGATAGGGAACTGGCTAATGGACAGAAAACAAAGAGTTGTGGTCAATGGATCGTACTCAAAATGGGAGACTGTTAGCAGTGGGGTCCCACAGGGGTCTGTTCTGGGTCCAGTGCTCTTCAATTTATTTATTAATGACCTAGTAGATGCAGTAATGAGCAATGTTGCTATTTTTGCAGATGATACAAAATTGTGCAGAATCATCAACTCTCAGGAAGATAGTGTCATATTGCAACAGGATCTGGATAGGATGGCTATATGGGCACATACATGGCAGATGAAATTCAATGTTGACAAATGTAAGGTCATGCATTTTGGACGTACTAATGGTCTAGCACCATACAAAATAAATGGGATACAGTTGGGGACATCAAACTTGGAGAAGGACTTAGGAGCACTCATTGACAACAAGTTAAATAATCGTACTCAATGCCAAGCAGCTGCAGCTAAGCTAACAAAATTTTGGGATGCATTAAAAGGGAAATAAAAACTCGAGATGCTAGCATAATATTGCCCCTGTTTAACTCTCTAGTAAGGCCACATCTGGAATATGGAATTCAGTTCTGGGCACCACATTACAAAAAAGATATTGCAGTTTTAGAGCAGGTGCAGAGACGAGCAACAAAATTGATGCGTGGGATGGAAGGTCTCACTTATTGAGAAAGGTTAGATAAACTGGGTTTATTTAGTCTAGAGAAAAGACGCCTTAGAGGGGATCTAATTAACATGTATAAATACATCAGAGGGCAATATAATACCTTGGCGGATGAGCTTTTTGTCCCTAGGCCTTCTCAAAGGACTAGAGGACATGATCTGCGCATGGAGGAAAAACGTTTTAGCCATTTATTTAGGAAAGGGTTCTTTACAGTTAGAGTGATTAAGATGTGGAATGCATTGCCACAGGAAGTCGTTATGGCAAACTCTATACCTGCATTTAAAGGGGGCTTAGATGCTTTCCTTGCGTTGAAAGACATCCATGGCTACAATTGCTAGGTAATGCCTAATGATGTTGATCCAGGGATTTTATCTGATTGCCATCTGGAGTCGGGAAGGAATTTTTCCCTTTAGGGGCTAATTGGACCATGCCTTGTAAGGGTTTTTTCGCCTTCCTCTGGATCAACAGGGATATGTGAGGGAGCAGGCTGGTGTTGTACTTTATACTGGTTGAACTCGATGGACGTATGTCTTTTTTCAACCAAAATAACTATGTAACTATGTAACTAAAACATGGGAGCGATCAGACCCCACCAACAGTGAGCTCTGTTGGTGGGGAGAAAAGGGGGGGGATTACTTGTGTGCTATGTTGTACGGCCCTGCAGCTTAACCTTAAAGCTGCAGTGGCCTATTTTACTAAAAATGGCCTGGTCACTAGGGAGGTTTAGCGCTGCGGTCCTCAAGAGGTTAAAGAAAATCTGTAAGAATCCTCCACCCCCCGGGGGATACTTACCTGAAGAGGGGAAAGTCTCTGGATCCTAATGAGGCTTCTCCTGTCCTCCTCCATCCCAGCAATCCAGCACTGAAAGAGGTAAATATTTACCTACCTACCAGCTGTTGGCTGTGGTTTTGGGGTCCTCTAGTGCTGGATCGCCAAGATGGAGGAGAATAGGGGTAAACTCATTTGGATCCAGAAGCTTCCCCCTCCAGAGGTACGTATCCCCTAGGTGGTTTTTTTTTTGTGTTACAGTTTCTCTGTAAAACCAGAAGAGGAACCTACAGTAGACCACAAATGAGTGGGAAGAGATACATTGAAAGCCTCCGTCTTGGATAAATTGACCTTGAAGTCACAGAGCCTGCTATATAATTTAAATATTTCTATTATGTGGAGGGAAAAAATTGGCTGAGTGACCTAAATTAAAAGATAATTTGCATTAAGTGCTACCTTATGCTTATTACCTCTCACATCCACACTCCTCATTTTCGCTGCTTGAGTCATATACAAGCCTAAACTGCATAGAGTCTTTGCAAACTCCGATTAACTACACAAGTGTTTGTTCAAATTGATTTAAAAAAAAAATATGCTTAATGAAAATTTGACAGTAAAGAAGTAACCGAAAGACTTCATGTTTCTGGGATAATTTATTGTCCTTATGTAATAACTCTAGTTATTTGTCTTGTCTTGTCTTGTCTAGTTGTGCTCACACGTGGAGAAGTGGATCAATCTAACAAAAATAGACTTACAATCGAAGAATTGTAATTTCTTTATTTTTTTTCCTTTCACAGTACCTGCTAATTTAAATAATACCTAAGGGTACACTAATACCTCACTGGGGACAGTCCAGCAAAAACAATATTTGCATCTATGCTCTGGAGTAGAATTTAATTATTCTCTGGATGGCAATGTTTAGTATATAAGGATGCTGTATTTCTAAGGCTACAGTGATCCCGGAGTCTGTTGTTATTTAAAAATAACCAAAATGCATGTATTCATTCATTGTATGCAATTATTATTGCTATTATAACACTATAATTTAAAGTGTATTTGAACTTGTGTGTGCCCAATATGATGAAATCATCCTAATGAATTACTTATGTATTTATTCAAGTAAAAAAATGTTGTTATTCACATTGACTTTTTCATCTAGATGATGGACTAAGAAATATCGCTATATTGCTATGATGTTGATTCAATTCAACGGGTGGAAAAGGCTTTCTGTAATAGGAGAAGAGATTGCAGTTTCTTGGCGTAATAACCGAAAGATTGAGGTCCAAATACAATATTCTTTTATTTGCACTAACAACAGCTTCTTGAATGATTATGTTTCCGAGTGTACCGTCTCCATCAGAACTATAGACTTTTCTCAAAAAGAAAAAGAAAATAAAGATGTCCTCTCAAAAAAAAACACCCTTTAGGAGATTGTTAGTGCAAATTAAAAGATCACACACATTACTCAACCATTCTTTTGACGTTACAAGCACAATCGCAAGGTGCATCTAACTTCTACTATTTTTATTAAGTATTGTATAAAAATGATAACTGGGGGAATTCTGAAGGTATCCATCATTGGAGACGAGGTAACCTTTTGGATTGGTTGGTGAGTCCAGACACAGGACGACTGTAAAAGATACCACAATGTACCGCACTTTCTTAAAAACTTTGAAGAAAAAATGTTGCTTATTTTAAGGTCTTGAGGACCTTGAGGTAGCTTTTATCCTTTGTAAGAGAGATATATACTGTTTCCGATGCCATTAAAAGTACAAATAAAAATCAAATGCTCAAAGATCCAACAACTAATGCAAGGTGGTCTCCAGTTACCTGATGGTTGCAAATTTCCTAGGCCAGGAGCACTCAATTATTCACAGGGTGGGACCTCAGGGCACTGATAGTCAGTTGCTTAGGGGTTTTGTCATCTGTACTTTGAAGCACTTATATTGCGATCGAATAAATCTGACATCTAGAGTTCTAAAGTAAATATACTCAGATTGTATAACGTTTGATCGCAACAGAACAAATGAGGCCTTTGTTTCAGAGTAAAATCTCTGTGAACATCATAAACAATACACAACTAACATTGTTCAGATTTTCTGGCCTCACTGATGATAAACGTCTTGCCCCATATCTGTTTGTTATCTTTCTGCTGTTGTACATGGTGACCATATGTGGAAATGTTGGAATGGTGGCACTTGTTCATCTCTGCCCAAGCTTTAACAATCCGATGTACTACTTTTTGGGCTACCTTTCTATCGTGGATCTCTTCTACTCTTCTGTTGTTGCACCTAAAATGTTGTCGGACCTTCTATCTGATAACAAATCTATAACCTTCATTGGCTGCGCCCTACAGTTCTTCTTTTTCGCTGGTCTGGCAAGCACAGAAGTTTTTATCCTCTCAAACATGTCCTACGATCGCTATGTCGCTGTTTGCCATCCTCTCCATTATGTCTTAGTAATGACAAAGCAGAAATGTGGCAGGCTTGTCCTCCTTGCTTTTTCCATTGGTTTCGTTCAGTCGTCAGCACAGTCTAGTTGTCTATTTAGTCTTCTATACTGCAATTCCAACCTTGTAGACCATTTCTACTGTGACATTCCTCCACTGCTGAGGTTGTCCTGTTCCGAAACACATAACTGCAAAATTGTCACTCTTTTCTTCATATGTTTTTGTAGCTTAAGTTCATGAATCACTATCCTGGTCTCTTATTCTTTCATCATTTCTTCTATCTTGCACATGAAGTCTGCATCCAGTAGATGGAAAGCATTTAGTACCTGTTCCTCCCACCTCATGTGTGCGTCCATATTCTACGTGACCGTTTTCTTCACTTACTTACATCCATCTTCCAGTGCACAAGACAAGGTGGCCTCTGTCTTCTACACAGTGGTGACTCCAATGCTGAATCCTCTTATCTACAGTCTGAGGAACCAAGAGGTGAAAAGGATTATTGTACAACTATTGCACAGGTGTAAGAGTACACATATATAGGAAGGTTTTTATGATTTTGGGTGATGATAATATCAGTTGAAATTATCTCTCAAAATTAAGGGAATTGTCGAAGAGAATTGAGTCTTAAAGTCTTGAAAATTGAAGTCTTAAATGACGCCTTAAATGAGAGGGAGATGGAAGCCTCATATTTTAGTAATAGCCCCTGAACAAGCATGCAGATCAGATGTTTGATCAAAATCTGTCTGGATTTGTTACATGCTTGTTTTAGGTTTGAGATTCAGACATTGCTGATGCCTAAAGGATCAGCAGGATGACAGATAACTGGTATTGTTTAAAAGGAAATAAATATGGCAACCTCCACATACCTCTCACTTCAGGTGCCCTTTAAGTGTTTTCAGACATTTTTTGTAAATGTTGTTGACTTTATGTTAGTAAGTCCATAAGCTTTTTTTTTTTAAGTCTATGATTAAATTGTTTGCCTATTCAGGTTTAATCATGTAGTGTATCATAATAATTGTATTATTTTTTAATGTATTTTATTCTCTTTGCAATGTTAGTCTCAGCCTTGCATCCAGAATCAGAATCAGAATCAACTTTATTCGCCAAATGCGGCAGACGTCGCACCCAGAATTATTTGTGGATGCATGGCCATTGAAAGCAAAGTATAGGTAGTGCAAATTAATCACATCAACATGGTACAGAATAATAGCCACAGAACAACAATAACAACAATTTGACTAACAACAGCAACAACACATAGTACAGATAGGCAAGACCATTGTGCAAAGCAAATATGATATGTGGCATATAGTGCAGTGCTGCCGGCAGGGGACAGCCTACATACCGACTCTCATCCATTGGGGCAGCTAAGGAAGATTAGGGAATGTAATTTGGGAGAGTGCATGAGTTGAGCAGGAGGACCGCTTGGGGGAAGAAGGTGTTTCTACGCCTGATGGTTTTGGTGAGAATGGTCCTATAGCGGTGACCTAAGGGCAGGAGGTTGAAAAAGTGGCTGCCGGGGTGGGAAGGGTCTTTGGTAATCCTGTTGGCCCTGGACATCATTCTGTGTGTATGGAGGATGTCCAGAGGAGGCAGAGGTGACCCGATGATCCTCTCAGCAGCACTGATTACCCTCTGCAGTTTATGCCTGTCCTTTGCATTTGCCCCAGAGTACCAGACAATGATGGAGGAGCAGAGGACAGACTCAATGGTGGTGGTGTAGAAACTAGGTGGAGGGTGGAGATCACCAGTCAGTTTTCATATTTTCAGCTTAAGGGAAATATTTACTTATGCGCTAAAAGAGAACTTAAAGTGTAGTAAAAAAAAAAAGGCAGTTTTACTTACCTGGGGCTTCTACCGGCCCTCTGCAGTCGCCCTGTGCCCGTGCTGGTACTCATGATCATCTGCTCTCCTGCCTCGGCTAACTATAGATTTACCCAGACTGGCCAGTCAATGGCCACTGCGCCTGTGTGGCCATGGCCGCGTGCATCCTCGTTCACGCTCCCATCTCCAGGAGTGTCCTGCACAGGCACAGTAGAGATTTTCTCGCACTGCGCCTGTACAGGACACTCCTGTCAACAGGAGTGCACACGAGGATGTGTGTGGCCATGGTCGTGCAGGCACAGTGGCCATTGAATGCCTTTTTTTTTTTTTTTTTTTACTATACTTTAGGTTCCCTTTAAGTTTGGTTCCCCTTTATAAATCCCTGCACTGGCTTCTTATTGGACTCAGGATAAGTTTAAAAATCATATACATAGCCTATAAATCTGTGCACAAAACCTGCCCTACCTACATCTTGGAGCATGCACACAGGTGTACATCATGTCGCCCCCTCCAGTCCCGCAACAACCTTTGCCTAACTGCCCCACGCATTTCCCACTCCCATGCATGCCTGAAGGATTTCCACCCTCTAATACTCCCTTCCACCACCCATCAGACTTGCTCCCTCCTTCAAGACATTTAAGCAATCCTGACCTTTAAGACATTTAAGCAAACCCTCAAATCTCACCTCTTTAAGATGGCCTACCCATCATCCCTAGTAACTCTCTACTGAATATTAATTCCATTCCTGTAAAATGCATCCATAGTCTATGGGATCTGCAGATCATCATACACACCTTGTTTAACAGACATTCATCTGCAGATCAGATCCACCAGGATGGATTTTCTGATCTGCAGATGATTGTCTGATCTGCAGATGAATGTCAGTTAAACAAGATGTGTATGATGATCTGCAGATCTCATAGACTATGAATGCAATTTGCAGGAACGGATCTCTTGCAGGAACAGATCTTTGGCAGATACTGATCTGTTGTGTCTGTACAGAATCTGTGTGTGCAGCATCTTGCAAAGATTTTTTTCTGATGGGGAGTTCAGCTCCATAGAAAAGACTGTGTAGGTATGGCTCTCATACTACATGGAAGGGGGTAAGATTTCTGTCTGATGGGGAGTGCAGCTCCATAGAATAGACTGTGTAGGTGTGGCTCTCATACTACATGGAAGGGGGTAAGATTTCTGTCTGATGTGGAGTTCAGCTCCATAGAATAGACTGTGTAGGTATGGCTCTCATACTACATGGAAGGGGGTAAGATTTCTGTCTGATGGGGAGTGCAGCTCCATAGAATAGACTGTGTAGGTGTGGCTCTCATACTACATGGAAGGGGGTAAGATTTCTGTCTGATGGGGAGTGCAGCTCCATAGAATAGACTGTGTAGAGTATGGCTCTCATACTACATGGAAGGGGGTAAGATTTCTGTCTGATGGGGAGTGCAGCTCCATAGAATAGACTGTGTAGGTGTGGCTCTCATACTACATGGAAGGGGGTAAGATTTCTGTCTGATGGGGAGTGCAGCTCCATAGAATAGACTGTGTAGAGTATGGCTCTCATACTACATGGAAGGGGGTAATATTTCTGTCTGATGGGGAGTGCAGCTCCATAGAATAGACTGTGTAGAGTATGGCTCTCATACTACATGGAAGGGGGTAAGATTTCTATCTGATGGGGAGTGCAGCTCCATAGAATAGACTGTGTAGAGTATGGCTCTCATACTACATGGAAGGGGGTAAGATTTCTGTCTGATGGGGAGTGCAGCTCCATAGAATAGACTGTGTAGAGTATGGCTCTCATACTACATGGAAGGGTGGTAAGATTGGTCTGTGATCTTTCATTTTCCAAAGACTATAGTCTGATGTGTGTATGCACCTTTAGTGACTCGTGTATACCTATGAATGTTTTCTCTCTGAAAAATGATGAATGATTGTTTTTCCTGTCAGAGCTGTGAGTCCCTAATGCCTGGTACGCAGCAGATAGATGGGTTGAATCGATTTTCCGATCACTTATACAAAGTCGATTAGAAAAATGATCAGAAATCAGATTGGACCTGTCAGAAATAATTGCATGGTGTGTACCAGTAGCAGAGCAGTTCATCTCCCTCTCTGCTCTTGTGTAATCACAGATCTGTTGCATTAACCCGTATATTCCGGCGTATAAGACGACTGGGCATATAAGACGACTGGGCATATAAGACGACCCCCCAACTTTTCCAGTTAAAATATAGAGTTTGGGATATACTTGCCTTATAAGACTACTCCTCTTCCAACACACACCAAATAACAATTAAAAAAAAATCGTATACTGGTGCTATGTATGAACAGATACTGGTGTGCTGTACTGTATGTGGTACCCAGTATACAACAGTATATAAGCGATCTACTGGTTGGATTGGTTGACTCTCCCTAAGTGGATTGGTCAGCTCTCCTTGTCTACCTGTTTATCAGAACGGTATGCAAGAATAGATCGCGCTGTGCCCATAAACACGCCTCTTTCACCTGTCTGGCCCACCCTTGTATCCTATTTAGCTCCTTCTCTGTCTCTCAGATCTCACACATGTGCGCCTGCGCTGCTTCACTACAGTCCTCCGCAGCGAGATCTCAGAGGCGGTAACAGGGTAGGGCATATCACCCGGCATCAATGACACCCGGCGTATAAGACAACCCCCAACTTTTCAGAAGATTTTCAAGGGTTAAAAAGTAGTCTTATACGCAGGAATATACAGTAGTTTATATTATCTATTGTACTGATTCTTTCACAGGTTTTTTTTTTTTACTGTTTGCCAACACGGTACAAATATATATTTTTTTAATTTTTAGTATATGTTATTACTTTTTGTATACAAAACAGAATGTAAAAATACAAAAGTATACAACAGTACATTTGCAATTATAATTCTAGAGAAGTTGTCTATCTCATACTACTACAGTGCAGTACTGCTGCCTTTAAAATGAACCAGCAAGTGGTTAAGATTTAGCTTAGAAGGGGCTGCCATAAATCTCTTTAGGGAAAAAAAATATCTTTCTGTTTACGATTTACAATCCAGGGGGAGAGAGAGGAGAAGGGATGGCTCAAGTCATTAACAGAGTCTGACCAGCAATACATTGTTTAGCCCAGCTTAAGTTGTAAAGTAGACATAATTCTGTTAAAATGTTTACCTTACTGGATCAGAAATTGTGTCTACAACTAGAGTCACACACTGCGCAGCAAGCACATGGTGATCCAGGTTTCTCTACACCCCTGGCATTAAACTGAAGCTTGTATGTTCAGGAGATAGCACTGTCTCATCACACACCCAGAAGTAAGGAAAATACACAGAGCTCTGGTATTCTGACTGTGTGTGCAGCAAAGCCGGGGCGGCTTCAGAGCAGGAGAAATTATTTATTTTGACATGCAGCCTCTTATCTCTCTCAGGTCCTGCCGCCCTTTTATCCTTCTGATTTTTTGCCGCCCTAAACCATGGCCTTTGTGGCCTTTGCAGAAATCCGGCCCTGTCTATAGTCACTATCTGTTATTAAAATCAGCATGTCACAGAGGGATAAGAGCACTGTAAAACCTCTTGTGCTGTGCCTTTAAATCCTATATTATAAAATACTAGAAAGTGAATACACATGCGGGCATCTAAAGGAAGTGATCTAGCGGTACTTACTAAAAAGCTCTTAGGTAGATGATTAAATGATTCCAAAGAGCGCTGTGGAAATGGCGTATGGCATATGAAAAAAACGTTACCTTGTTGCAGGGCTATTGAGCTATAACTCACAATGGTTGCTGCCCCCCTGCTGATGAGGCCACTGCCTCCTGTTATACTGCTCTTCAGCTTCTGCCCTTTACAGCAGGAGTTTAAGTTTAGAAGGTGGAATTGCTAGAAGATGAAGAGCGGTGTAGATAAATATGACTGGTAATATCAACCTCACGCATAGAAAAATCAATGTGAGAAAAAACGATTTGCATTCTCCATTTTAGCCACAAGATGGTGGTATTGGAATTGGAGGAGTAATAATTCAAACACTTGTATAACGCTCAGGGGCGTAGCAATAGAGGTTGCAGAGGGTGCAACCGCATCGGGGCCCTTTGGCTAGAGGGGCCCCCAATGGGAACTCCCTCAACTACAGTATTACTGTAGCTCTCTATTGGCCCTGTGTTTATAATAATCACTTCTATAGATACTTTGAATAGTGGTAATTATTAAAGGAGTACTATCAAACTTTACCAATTTCTGTCTGTAGCATAAATCAAAATTGCAACAGCAGTCTGTGCGAAAACAACAGATCTTTCTGCTGTGCAGTGTAGCTTTTTTTTTTTTTTAATTTACCTTATAGACGGCATCTGACACACTGACGGCGACGGGGAATGGGGCAGCTCATTACATGAGAGGGGATTCCTTTTTTACAGTGCAGCAGTGCATTATCCTACTTTCATGTTCCCCCACATCAGAGAGCACTATACAGCGAGTGACCCGCCGAAGCCTACTATGAGGAGCGAGAGACAACCGCTCTCGCTCCTATTCTGCCCAGCCAATCTGCCATGTGTCGGGCTGCCTGTGCTACACAACGGCAAACATAAGCTGGAGGAGGGCGCGTCATGATCCTTCCCTTCGGCTCCTGCTTCTGATGCATTCAGGAGCAGTGACGCGCCCTCCTCCAGCTTATGCTTGCCGTTGCGTAGCATAGGCAGCACGACACACGGAAGTCTCCCTCTGGGGTGCATTGGCTGGGCAGAATAGGAGCGAGAGCGGTTGTCTCTCGCTCCTCATAGCAGGCTTCGGCGGGTCACTCGCTGTATAGTGCGCTCTGATGTGGGGGAACATGAAAGTAGGATAATGCACTGCAAAAAAGGAATCCCCTCTCACGTAATGAGCTGACCCATTCCCCGTTGCCGTCAGTGTGTCAGATGCCGTCTATAAGGTAAATTTTTTTAAAAAAAAGCTACACTGCACAGCAGAAAGATATGCTGTTTTCGCACAGACTGCTGTTGCAATTTTGATTTATGCTACAGACAGAAATTGGTAAAGTTTGATAGTACTCCTTTAACAAATTGCTCCACATCCCCTTCTTGCACCTCTGACACTGTAGTTGCCATTGGCAGGTTTTAGTGCACCATATCAATTGCTTTTGTATAGAGTGTTTGGGGGGCCCCATTGTAAAACTTGCAACGAAGCCCACAATTCCTTAGCTACGCCACTGATAGTGATTTTCTCCTGTAGGACGCCGAAGAACTGTAGCCACTGGAACACGCTCAAGAGGCCACCCTGCAGTGTTACTGACCACCCTGTTAGTGGTACTGACCCTAGCCAGAATTACGAACCCTTGGTCTCCCTCGTCAAAGGCGTTGCCCTTAACTACTAGCTGACCGCGTCATGCCAATGGGCGTGGCCACGGCGGCAGCTCCAGGACCGCCTATTGATCGGCGTAAAGTCCCCGGGCTCTGTTTTACAGGAGATCACACACAGGCTGAGTGTGCATCTCCTGCTTGGTGGGCGGAGTGGAGTGGAGCTCCGCCCACAGTCTCTGAGCGGCGATCGCCACTCGGGAGACTGTTAAAAGGCGAAACCGCTGTCTATTTACCCATACAGCACTGCGACCTACAGCAGCGCTGCTCTGGGGGCGGCCGTGTGACACGGCTGTCCCCCTGTGTCCCACAGGAGTGATCCGCTGTGATAGGCTGGCCAGGGGAGGGAGGGAGGGAAGGTAAGGAAAACAAAACAAAAAATACATATATTTAATAAAAAAAATACAAGAAATATTTATAAAAACACTAACAAACCTGGGGGCCATCAGACCCCACCAACAGAGAGCTCTGTTGGTGGGGAGAAAAGAGGGAGGGGGGAATCACTTGTGTGCTGTGTTGTGCAGCCCTGCAGCTTGGCCTTAAAGCTGCAGTGGCCTATTTTACAAAAAAGGCCTGGCCTTTAAGGAGATTTAACACTGTGGTCCTCAAGTGGTTAACCAGCACTATCCAGCCACTCTAATGGAGTGGACCTGAACTCAAAACTTCCTCTCTGCTCTAAAAGGTATGCAACAGCATAATAAACTTTAAAGGGGACCCTGAGCAGGACTCTAAAATTGGTAAATGAGCTTACCCGGGGCTTCCTCCAGCCCCTTATAGTCAGTGAAGTCCTCGGCATCTCCGGTAGAGCAGCAACTTCTGCAAAAAGTCGTGCACAACTTTGCATGCACGGCTCCTCAGCAAGCCCATCACTGTAAGCAGTGGCGGACACAGGCAGCAGTGGGCCCCTGTGCAAAATATAAATTGTGGGCCCCCCTGACCTGCGGCGCGCGAAGCGCGCCGCGGCAAAAAATGGGCGTGGCTATAACCTACGACGCGCCAACCACGCCGCAGCAAAAAATGGGACGTGGATAGAACCTGCGGCGCGTAGCGCCGCGGCAAAAAATGGGCGTGGCAATGACCGGATAAGGGCGGAGCTAACTGTAATTTAAAGTGATCCCGGGGTGAGAGTGATATGGAGGCTGCCATATTTATTTCCTTTTAAACAATACTAGTTGCCTGGCGGCCCTGCTGATCTATTTGGCTGCAGTAATAAACTGAATTACACCAGCAACAAGCATGCAGCTTAATCTTCTCAGTTCTGACAATATTGTCAGAAACCCCTGACCTGCTGCATGCTTGTTCAGGGTCTATGGTTGAAAGAATAAGAGGCAGAGGACCAGAACGGCAACCAGGCAACTGGTATTGCTTAAAAGGAGAGAAATATGGCAGCCTCAATATTATTCTCACCTCAGGTTCCCTTGAAAAGTGCAACGCAAAGACAGTGGGCCCAGGTTTTGGTGACCCTTTCCCCAGAAAATTCACATAATGTGAGCAGGTTTTCTCATGAAAATACACATAATGTGAGCAGATATGCCCAGAAAATACGTGCAATCATGTCGGCAGATATGCCCAGAAAATACGTGCAATCATGTCGGCAGATATGCCCAGAAAATACGTGCAATCATGTCGGCAGATATGCCCAGAAAATACGTGTAATCATGTCGGCAGATATGCCCAGAAAATACGTGCAATCATGTCGGCAGATATGCCCAGAAAATACGTGCAATCATGTCGGCAGATATGCCCAGATAATACGTGCAATCATGTCGGCAGATATGCCCAGAAAATACGTGCAATCATGTCGGCAGATATGCCCAGAAAATACGTGCAATCATGTCGGCAGATATGCCCAGAAAATACGTGCAATCATGTCGGCAGATATGCCCAGAAAATACGTGCAATCATGTCGGCAGATATGCCCAGAAAATACGTGCAATCATGTCGGCAGATATGCCCAGAAAATACGTGCAATCATGTCGGCAGATATGCCCAGAAAATACGTGCAATCATGTCGGCAGATATGCCCAGAAAATACGTGCAATCATGTCGGCAGATATGCCCAGAAAATACGTGCAATCATGTCGGCAGATATGCCCAGAAAATACGTGCAATCATGTCGGCAGATATGCCCAGAAAATACGTGCAATCATGTCGGCAGATATGCCCAGAAAATACGTGCAATCATGTCGGCAGATATGCCCAGAAAATACGTGCAATCATGTCGGCAGATATGCCCAGAAAATACGTGCAATCATGTCGGCAGATATGCCCAGAAAATACGTGCAATCATGTCGGCAGATATGCCCAGAAAATACGTGCAATCATGTCGGCAGATATGCCCAGAAAATACGTGCAATCATGTCGGCAGATATGCCCAGAAAACACATGCAATCATGTAGCAAATTTGCCCAGAACATACATGCAATCATGTGGCAGACCTGCCCAGAACATACACGCAATCATGTGGCAGACCTGCCCAGAACATACACCTGCTAAAATAAATAATAAAAAAAACCATTTACTCACCTGCAGCAGCAGACCTCCTGTCCCAGCCTCCATCCAGCGCGCAGCTCCCATGGGTGGTTGGGTGGATAGGTAGCCTGGTGGGTAGGTAGGTAGGCAGCCCTTAGCCGGGTGGGTAAGTAGCCTGGTGGGTGGCTGGGTAGCCGGGTGGGTAGCCTGGTGGGTAGGTAGCCTGGTGGGTGGGTAGGTGGGTGGTTAGGTAGCTGGGTGGGTGGGTAGGTAGCCTGGTGGGTCTTTAGGTAGGTAGCCTGGTGGGTTGGTAGGTAGCCGGGTGGGTAGGTAGGTAGGTAGCCTGGTGGGTGGGTAGGTAGCCGGGTGGGTGTGTAGGTAGCCGGGTGGGTGGTTAGGTAGCCGGGTGAGTGGTTGGGTAGCCGGGTGGGTAGGTAGCCGGGTGGGTAGGTAGCCAGGTGGGTAGGTAGCCAGGTGGGTAGGTAGCCGGGTGGGTAGGTAGCCGGGTGGGTAGGTAGCCGGCAGGGTGGTTAGGTAGCTGGGTGGGTAGGTAGACGGGTGGGTGGTTAGGTAGCCGGGTGGGTAGATGTGTGGGTGGTTAGGTAGCCGGGTGGGTAGCCGGGTGGGTGGTTAGGTAGCCGGGTAGGTAGCTGGGTGGGTAGGTAGCCGGGTGGGTGGGTAGGTATCCGGGTGGGTGGGTAGGTAGCCGGCAGGGTGGTTAGGTAGCTGGGTGGGTAGGTAGCCGGGTGGGTAGACGGGTGGGTGGCTAGGTAGCCGGGTGGGTAGGTAGCCGGGTGAGTGCGTAGATGTGTGGGTGGTTAGGTAGCCGGGTGGGTGGGTAGCCGGGTGGGTAGGTAGTCGGGTGGGTGGTTAGGTAGCCGGGTAGGTAGCCGGGTGGGTAGGTAGCCGGGTGGGTGGTTAGGTAGCCGAGTGGGTAGGTAGCCGGGTGGGTGGGTAGGTAGCCGGCAGGGTGGTTAGGTAGCCGGGTAGGTAGCCGGGTGGGTGGGTGGGTAGCCGGCAGGGTGGTTAGGTAGCCGGGTAGGTAGCCGGGTGGGTGGTTAGGTAGCCGGGTAGGTAGCCGGGTGGGTGTGTGGGTATCCGGGTGGGTAGGTAGCCGGGTGGGTAGGTAGCCAGCAGGGTGGTTAGGTAGCCGGGTAGGTAGCTGGGTGGGTGGTTAGGTAGCCGGGTGGGTGTGTGGGTATCCGGGTGGGTAGGTAGCCGGGTGAGTGTGTGGGTAGCCGGGTGGGTAAGGTAGCCGGGTGGATGGGTGTGTAGCTATCCGGGTGGGGGGCCCGACTCCTATCCTCCCTCACTCACCTCGGGGCCCCCCTCCCGGTATGCGCGGCGGCGGCGGCGGCGGGCGGGAGAGCAGAAAATCCAGGAAGTCTCCGCCGGGGCTGCAGCAGACACTAGAGGCTGCTGCCGCTTGGTCTCCCGTGTCTCCAACTTTGTACACTGCTCGCTACTTCCTGGTTTAGTAGCGAGCAGTGTACAAAGTTGGAGACACGGGAGACCAAGCGGCAGCAGCCTCTAGTGTCTGCTGCAGCCCCGGCGGAGACTTCCTGTATTTTCTGCTCTCCCGCCGCATCGCATGAGGGGGAGGGGGGGGGGGCGATGTGAGGGGGGAGGACAGGAGTAGGGGCCCCCCAGGTTAAAATAAAAATAAAAGGTAAAATTAAAAAAAAAAAACTGCAATACTTAATGGGCCCCTGAAGCAGCGGAACTTCAGGGGCCCTCGTGCGGCGGCACGGCCTGCACGGCCGTATGTCCGCCACTGACTGTAAGCATTCTGCACACACAATTTGTAGGAAAATGTAAACTGCAGCCATTCTTACACTGTTATTGGCAGGGTTCTCAAACTTTGCACAGTTGGTTACTGGGTGACTGGGATTAATATTCAGGAAAGTGGGTGGAGCCTAAAAAAGCCAATCAAAATTCACTTGTTGATTTTCAAGGGGAATATTAAAATAGCTGCCATTCTTGCATGGTTAATGGCACAAGCCTCAAACCTGGTACAGTTGGTCATTGGGTCACCTGGGTTTAAATTCAGATAAGTGGACAGAGCCACAAACAGTCAGTCAGATTTGTTTAATTTCATGGGAAAATACAAATTATTGATGCCAAGGACCCCAAAGCTCACAAACTTGGTCATTGAGTGACTGTGTGTCCAGGTTACAAAAAGTGGGCGGAGCTAAAAGCAAATTCACTGGGAAAATGTAAACTGCAGCCCTTCTAAGGGCCCTTTTCCACTAGCAATCGCTAGCGTTCACGCTGAACGCTAGCGATTGCTGAATCACAAAATGCAGGAAAGTTCTGACGATTGCGTTCATGACTTTGCTATGCTGTAGTGTGCATAGCAAAATCGCGGCAAATATCGCTCCGCAGCGCGATCGCGGTAGTGGAAATAACCTACCGCGATCCCTATGTTATTTAGCAAACCGTAGCGATTTAAAAAATCACTAGCGGTTTGTGATTTTGCGATTCAGCATCGCAAACGCTGCTAGTGGAAAAAGGCCCTTACACTGTTTATGGCAGGGTTCCCAAACTTTGCCTACTGGGTGACTGAGTGTAATATTCAGGAAAGTGGGTGGAGCTTATATTCACCTGTTGATTTTCAAGGGGAATATTTAAATTGTTGCCATTTTTACACTGTTAATAGCAGCTGCCTCAAGCCTGCTACAGTTGGTCATTGGGTGACTGGGGTTCAAATGCTGGAGAGGGGCAGAGCCACAAATAGCCAATCTGATTTGTTTAATTTCTATGGGAATATATAAATTATTGATGCCAAGGACCCCAAAGCTCACAAACTTGGTCATTGAGTGTTTGTGCGTTAGGGTTAGAAAAAGTGGGCTTAGCCAACACCAGTCAAATGCATACATGAGCAATGCTGGGTCATCAGTGGGTGGAGACAAATACAAATTTCACTGGGAAAATGAAAACTTCAGCCATTCTTAGACTGTTAATCAGGGGCGCCTCTAGCCTTCTTGTCACTCCAGGCAAGAAATCCTGTGCCCCCCCCCCCCCCCCCCTAAAAAATAAAACAAAAATCATATACATTATAGAACACTTCACACATGATATAAGCCATCAGAGAAGGATAACTATGAAATGGGGCCCTGGGCAAGATAGCACTTTGCCCTCCACTGATGGTCACCTGGCTTATTTAGTTAGATTTGGTGGGGGCTAGCAACCACCAGGCCCCTAAACTCTCTCTAGACCCTAGGCAGCTGCCTAAGTTTACCTTGTGGATGATCAGTATTGTATGTCATACAGCACATGCACTACAAGTTCCAATGTCAGTCACATTGCAAGATTGGATTATCAAGCAAGACATTCTTACTTTCAGAATAAATTTTCACAAACATTATGAGATATGCAGATATGTTACCACCTGTTAGGGTAGGACTGGAGTGGGTATATCATGACATTGAAGGGCTGATATGGTAAGGTGGTTTAAGGCACAGTGCACACCGAGCGGTTTTAGCAGCGATCCACCAACCGCATCTGTCTGTGAAAACGCTTGGCTAATGTATTTCAATGGGATGGTGCACACCAGCGGTTTGAGGTTTTTTAGCAAACTGCAAACGTGCCTCCTGCTGCACATTTGCGGTTTGTAGAAGCGATTCTGCCTCAATATAAAGTATAGGAAAAATGCAAAACGCTCTGAAAAAACGCCAGATCAGAGCAGTTTTCCAGGCGTTTTTGTTACAGAAGCTGTTCAGTAACAGCTTTTACTGTAACAATATTTGTAATCTGCTTCACAATCGCTCAGCATGTTTAGAAAATGTCTCTAAACATGCCTAGAATCGCTCTGAAATCTGCTCCAAAAACCGCTAGCGTTTTGAGGATCTGCTAGTGGTTTTGGTGTGCACTGGGCCTAATAGTTTGATTCATAATCCATTCTAGAGATAAGTGTGTTTATAGTGTAAGTGATACAAGAGAAGAGAAGTAGAATGGAGGGAGGAAGGGTAGTAAAGGGTCAGAATTGATGACATGGATGAGCAGATATCTATGAGTAGAATAGAGGCTCAGTGGGTAGCACTACTGCATTTTAGTGCTGAGTCCTAGGCTTGAACATTGGCCAGGGCAAAATCTGCATGGAGTTTCTGTCTTCAGACACTTCAGACATTTCCTGCATCCTAAAAAACATACTAATAAGTCAACTGGTTTACCCCAAAACAATCCTATATTGAAAATATTAGACTATAACAGTGACATGACTATGTACTCTGTAAAGTGCTTCAGGAGATGTCAGTGCTATATAAATAAATAATAATAATATGGTAGGACATTATACTATGATTATGGTAGGGTTAGATTGTAAGCTCCTCTGAGGACAGTCAGTGACATGACTATGTACTCTGTAAAGTGCTGCAGAATATGTCAGTGCTATATGAATGCATAATAATAATATGGTAGGACATTAGACTATGACTATTGTTGGATTAGATTGTGAGCTCCTCTGGGGACAGTCAGTGACATGACTATGTACTCTGTAAAGTACTGCAGAAGATGTCAGTGCTATATAAATATATGATAATAATATATATGGTCGGACATTACAGTTTGACTATGGTAGGGATGAAATTGTAAGCTCCAGTGAGCAGTCAGTGACATGACTATGTACTCTGTAAAGTGCTGAAGATGTCAGTGCTACATAAATACACAATAATAGTTCCAAATGCTACTGGCTCCCCTGAAGAGTGCTCAGACTAGTGTACATAGTTGTGCACATTGTTCCCCAAGTAGCAGTTGTTTGGTCAGAGAGACAGTGGGAGAGGGAGCATGAGCAGAGGGTGAGGGCAAGCAAAGTTAAGCTCCACACTCACCACAGTGACTGCAACAACACAGGAAGATGGATCCAGCGAGGTGTCCCCTCATGACAAGCGTCCAGCGATTCATCTTCCTGCCAGCGGGTATGCAAGATGTCACGTGACATTACAGGACGGGCGCAAACGAGAAGTCAAGCGACCGCAGTACTTTATGGGGTGTCGTCAAGGATCTTAAAGATCCGATCCTCAGTGACGGTCACTTATCACCACACAATGCTAAGCGATGTCACGACATTGTGTAAATGACTACTTGTCGCTCAAAAAAAAAAATTGATGGACATCGGGAAAATCGTTGGAAAAATCGTGAGGTGGTACATAGCATTAGAGAGAGGGCAAACAGACAGCATTAATGGAAATACATTATTATGCCAGCTTCAATTATAAGTAGTGATGGATGTAATTACACACATTGCTTACATGTCCATTATCATTATTTGAGCATTTAGATGCTGTCCTCCTATTCACTTGCTGACAATGAAAGACAAAACCTGCAACCCCCACTGTGTCCATTACACACTTCAAACACTGTCCTTGTGAATTCAGGGAGAAGTGCAGGCTGTGTGTCCCAATGGGGAGAGCATCAGATGATCATACCGCTCCATAGCTAGTCATGGCAATCGTCCTGACATCTAGACATGCCAGACATTCTAGCAGAGCACAGTGTTGTCTGCAGAGTTTACTGTTTGTTTGTTTGTCTCACTCTCTCTGCAGACTCAGTAACATTTGGCTGTAGGGCGCTGCCGCCTCTGTACACTGAATAGTGAGGGACTGTCTCAAACCTTTCTATGAATCCTTATTAGATGCAGGGGCAAACGCAGGACTTTTAAGGGGGGAATTCCTGAAAGGTCCAGAAGCACGTATGTCCCCGAGTGCTTCCGAATACAGGTGGCTCCATACTGTCCATGCACAAAAGTGCGCTGGCCTATTACGGAGCTGCCTATCTTTGGAAGTACTCAAGGACACTAGTGTTTCTGAGGGCTTCTGGTAGCAGCAAATGTGAACGGGGTACAGCGCTGGAACAACTCCCCGAGAGAGGAACGGGAGATAGACTTAGTTTGGACAATTCAGTGGAATATGCTACATAGTGTCACATAGCGCAAGCGATACCCATATGATGCAGGGATATATGCATCTGCGGAAGATGGCGGCGCTATATAAATACTAAATAATAATATTTTCCTCACCAGGATTGCACTTTTATTTAGCTTTCCTGTATGACAGCCAGCTCTAGGGGAAGAGGGAAACAAAGGTGAATGAAGGAGGCTGGTGCACACCAAGAGTGCTTCTGAGCGTTTTTCAAATCAACAGTGATTTGAAAAGCGCTTGGCTAATGTTACCCTATGACGGTGTTCCCACAGCAGCGTTGTGACTTTTTCAAAATCGCAGGTATGCTGCATGTAGCATGTTTTTGAGCGATTCATTCAAAAATCGCTGTGAAAATCGCTTCACAAAATCACACTCACAAATTGCTAGCGATTGTCATTTTGGCGTGCACTAGCCCAGAGAGAGGAGTGGAGAAATTGAGAATAGCCTGAGATGGAGCAGAGAACTTATTTGTATTCACACAGGCTACTTGCCTGTAATCGGACTCCTGTCCCTGTCAGCCTCTCACACAAGTCTGAAAGCAGCCCTCCTGGAGTCTAGGGACTGTCAAAAACTTTTCAACTTGTATTTACCAGCTTGCCTGCCCTCTAATTGCATCATGTCTGACACTTCTGTGCTGTGGAGAGTCCGGGACTCCAGAATCAACATTCTCTCACTGCAGGCTGCATCTTCTTGTGTGGGAAGCTCGGCTGCCTCTCTCATTCTATTAGCTGGAGGGAGGCAGCAGAAGTAAGAAGGGAGGGAGAATGAGGCTGTTTATATTATGCAGGCTTGGCTGGCTGAATACACAGCTCAGTGCAGGGGGGAGGTTCCAGACACCCGGAATAGCCCCCTGAGTTTCCCAGTGAGATGTATTCCTAAAAACACTTGTGAGAGTAGAAAACTTTCACTACATACTCTTAAATGTCAGTCAGTCAGTCAGGCTCAGGGTGGACTCATGGAGGGGCAGAGAACAGCTATAAACCAGACACATTCTTCTTACGGAGTTTCTATAAATCTGAACTCTGAATGATTCTTTACCAGTGACTTAGCAGAAGGCTATTTGTGAAAAGAGCAGAGTAACCAAGCATATAATAGTAACAGAGGCGCCAACAGAATAAAAAAGAAAGAACCGTATTTTTAAAAACAATAGAACAAGGGGGTAAGGGTGGACTTACCTCCCCAATGTTCAAAACACAACCACTGTGATTAATGTATCAAAACATTTAATCCGTACTCCAAAATAAACAACTGCAACGCGTTTCGCGGGTCTCAAGCTCGCTTCCTCAGGCAAAATATAAAAAAGGAGCAACTGTAACAAACAAAGATAAAACATACAATAAATAATAAAAATCATAATATCTACAGGAAGGAAGGAAACAGTAATAGTAGTAGACAAAATTACGAAATTACATAATTGCCGTATTTGCAAATGTGTGTATGCACATATGTACACACACACACACACCTGCACCCAGGGGCGTAGCAATAGGCCCTGCAGCGCCTGCGCCCGCGGGGGGCCCGGCCCCCCCCTGGGGCCCGCTCGGGGCCGTTTTTGGGGGGCTGGAGGGGTGGCAGCATGAGGGGAAAGCCTTGCCCACAGTCGGCGGGGAGAAGGGAAGTTCCCCCCTCTCCCTCACCTCGGGGCTCTCCCCTCTGCGCCCCCCTCCAGCTAGTGAATGTGTGTGGGCAGCGGGCAGCAGTGGCGGCGGGATACATACCTTCTTCCTTGCGTTCCATCGCCGCCTTCTCGCTCTAGCGGCTGACGTCACTTCCGGAAGCGGAAGTGACGTCAGCCGCTGGAGCGAGAAGGCGGCGATGGAACGCAAGGAAGAAGGTATGTATCCCGCCGCCGCTGACGTCACTGCAGGGGGATTTTCTGGTGTCTGCTGCCCACATTACGATTTTCAGGTGACTGCTGCCCACATTACGATTTTCTGGTCACTGCTGCCCACATTGTGATTTTCAGGTGTCTGCTGCCCACATTATGATTTTCAGGTGTCTGCTGCCCACATTACGATTTTCAGGTGTCTGCTGCCCATATTACGATTTTCAGGTGTCTGCTGCCCACATTATGATTTTCAGGTGTCTGCTGCCCACATTACGATTTTCAGGTGTCTGCTGCCCATATTACGATTTTCAGGTGTCTGCTGCCCACATTACGATTTTCAGGTGTCTGCTGCCCACATTACGATTTTCAGGTGTCTGCTGCCCACTTTATGATTTTCTGGTGTCTGCTGCCCACATTAGGATTTTCTGGTGACAGCTGCCTACATTGCGATTTTCAGGTGTCTGCTGCCCACATTGCGATTTTCTGGTGTCTGCTGCCCACATTACGATTTTCAGGTGTCTGCTGCCCACATTATGATTTTCTGGTGTCTGCTGCCCACATTGCGATTTTCTGGTGTCTGCTGCCCACATTATGATTTTCTGGTGTCTGCTGCCCACATTGCGATTTTCTGGTGTCTGCTGCCCACATTGCGATTTTCTGGTGTCTGCTGCCCACATTACGATTTTCTGGTGTCTGCTGCCCACATTGCGATTTTCAGGTGTCTGCTGCCCACATTGCGATTTTCTGGTCACTGCTGCCCACATTGCGATTTTCAGGTGTCTGCTGCCCACATTGTGATTTTCAGGTGTCTGCTGCCCACATTACGATTTTCTGGTCACTGCTGCCCACATTGCGATTTTCAGGTGTCTGCTGCCCACATTACGATTTTCAGGTGTCTGCTGCCCACATTACGATTTTCAGGTGTCTGCTGCCCACATTACGATTTTCTGGTGTATGCTGCCCACATTAGGATTTTCTGGTGACTGCTGCCCACATTGCGATTTTCTGGTGACTGTTGCCCACATTGCGATTTTCTGGTGACTGCTGCCCACATTGCAATTTTCTGGTGACTGCTGCCCACATAATGATTTTCTGGTGACTGCTGCCCACATTAGGATTTTCTGGTGTGTGCTGCCCACATTACGATATTCTGGTGACTGCTGCCCACATTAGGATTTTCTGGTGACTGATGCCCACATTGCGATTTTCTGGTGACTGCTGCCCACATGGCGATTTTCTGGTGACTGCTGCCCACATGGCGATTTTCTGGTGACTGCTGCCCACATTGCGATTTTCTGGTGAACTCTGCCCACATTACGATTTTCTGTCCCACATTACGATATTCTGGTGAACGCTGCCCACATTACAATTGTCTGGTGAATGCTGTCCACGTTACAATTTTCTGGTGACTGCTGCTCACGTTACGATTTTCTGGTGACTGGTGCCCACATTACGATTTTCTGGTGAACTCTGCCCACATTATGATTTTCTGGTGAACTCTGCCCACATTATGATTTTCTGGTGAACGCTGCCCACATTACAATTGTCTGGTGAATGCTGTCCACGTTACAATTTTCTGGTGACTGGTGCCCACATTACGATTTTCTGGTGAACTCTGCCCACATTATGATTTTCTAAAGGCCCACATTACGATTTTCTGGTGAACTCTGCCCACATTACGATTTTCTGGCCCACATTACGATTGTCTGGTAAAATGCTGCCCACTTTACAATTAATTTACAGTGAAACGCTGCCCCATTATGATTATTTGGCACCTATGGGGGGGGGGGGGCATCCAAATATTCGCAGGGGGGCCCAGTGATTTCTAGTTACGCCCCTGCCTGCACCCATATACATATGAAAAATGCTGTTTAAATGTAATGCATAACACATTGGTATGGAATACATATAACTAAATGTGCCCATCCGATTATGCAGGAAGAGCTCCCCTTTAAGAATTAGCTTGTCGTAATTGTTATACCTATCATCATAATCCCCTTAGTATATGGCGATAATATTGGGAATCTTACCTTAGAAGTGTGCAGGATTAGCGCAGCGCCTCTGTAACGTGCGGGCGCTGCGCTGGCAACTGTTATACTCTTTGGCCATGTTCCTAATAGGGGACTGGCGGGAGATCCTACATGGGGGGGCGTGGACTGGCGGGGGGTACGTGCGGGAAGCGTGGTCTATGTGGGAGAGCCCTGTGTGTGGGTCCAGAGCGGCGAAGCGGAAGTGCGTCACACTAAGGGCACACTGTCCGCTGCCGCCATGTATAGTAAGGGCAGGGCATCTATGGCGTTTCCGCTCAAACCTACATGGGGGAAGGCGGAGTTACGTAATGGGGCGGAGGAGTGTCACGCGGAAGCGTGTCATCAAAGGGCACGCTTCTCATAGCCACCATTTTACAAGCGGGCCATATCTATGCAGGGAACCTTTGTATGGAGTATGTGTATATATACATATACACACACCCACCTGCGCAAGCGGCAATGCTTGCCATAACAATAGGAGATGTGAATTAAGGCAATAGGAGATGTGTATTGAGGAAGGGATGATAATAAATTTACATCTATATAATGATAATAAAATGGAATATAAAAATTATATATATCATACATGTTCCATATAACTTAGAAAATAGTAATAAAAATTATTCTACTAAAAAGGACACACACGTGCAACTACCTGTTATTTCTAGACAGGTGTTACTTGTTATGTGCGTGATCGTGCAATTCAGGGGGGCTAGGGGCTGGTTATACTGGAACTACATGTGTAATTTATAGTGTAGTAGCACCATCTAGTGGTGCATACATGTAATTTAAAGAGGGTAATGATCTTTTTTTATATACAAATGTATATGTATGTGTATTTATTGGATAAGTCATAAATGTAATGGAAGGCTAAAAGGCTAAAACAGCTTGAGGAAGCTATAAGAGACCTAAAACAAGAGGGATATACTACATTTAAAAGGAGTATTTGTACATAAGAACAATCAAAAGGGAAGATAAAAAGGGAAATAAAAAAGAGCGACTGTGAGCTACAACTCCATGGTTTGAAATTATAAAATTATACAAAAATTATACCCCATAGGGGTACAGGGAACAGAACCAGAAATTTGGGGGGGGGGGGGGGTTGGGGGAGGAAGGAGGGAAATTGATGGGAAAGGGACCAGGAAAAATGGGAACTAAAAAGTTTTTTCCAATTGTTCATTCAGACCTATGGGTACCAATGTCCTCAAGGTCTGAATCCAGAACATCTCTCGGTTCTTCAGTTGCTGAAATGCATTCTTACCCATAGGGTTAATGGTTTCAATCGCGGTAAAAGTGACAACCGCCGGATTTCTGTTGTGGGTGCTGTCAAAATGTCTGGAGAGGCTGTGGTTGGGAAAGCCTTTTTCAATGTTACGCCTGTGTTGTCCTATTCTCTCTCGAAATAATTGTGTGGTACGGCCTACGTACTGCAATTTGCATGGACAGGACGCCACATAGATGACGAATCTAGTTTCACAATCAATATGTGTAAGGATAGGATAGGTGTCACTGTTAAAAAATGAAACAATCTGTTCGGCTCGGGCAATAGAGCTGCATGCCAAACAACGTTTCTTTTTGCACGCAAGGCAGCCTGCTGGTAGTTTGGGCTTGGGATCTGCCGTTTTAAATTTGCTTGGGGCCAACAGGTTCCGGAGGTTGGGTGCCCTACGGTGGGTCATGATGGGTTTTTTTGGAATGGACTCACGTAAGAAGGGGTCCTGACGAAGGATCTCCCATCTGTTGTTGAGGATGTCTTTAAGGGCCTTATGTTGGGCACTATACCTTGTAATGAACCTGAGTACATTCTCAGATTCAGTACGTGTTCCAGCATTACTGTTGGTGGTGACTCGTGGATATCTAGCTTTTGTTCTTGCATTTTGTATAAGTTTCCTCGGATATTTCCGTTCTCGGAATTTTTTCACCAGAATTTTTGATTGTGTATTGTAATCCTTTACATCTGTGCAGTTTTTATGAATGCGTTGGAACTGATTGTATGGGGTGTTGAGTGTCCATGGTCTGTAGTGAAAACTGTTAAAATGAATATAATTGTTAGAATCGACTGTTTTAAAGTGTGTTTTGGTTTTGATTTGTCCATATTCATGGAACAGGATTAAGTCCAGAAACTCAATGGATGTTTGGTCATACTGTGCCGTAAAGGATAAGCCTGCTCGATTGCCATTCAGGTGGCTCAAAAACAGAGGTATATCAGATGGTTCACCTCTCCAGATGAATACCAAGTCATCTATATAACGTTTGTACATAACTATATTATCCCGGAACGGGTTGTTGTGAGTAATATAAGACAATTCAAGTAGTCCCATGGCCAGATTGGCGTAACTGGGTGCAAAGCTGCTGCCCATCGCCGTACCTCCTATTTGGCGGTATACAGTATCCATAAAGGAGAAATAGTTGTGTGTCAAAATAAATTCCACACACTGTGTGAGGAATATCTTTTGTGCCGATGGCATATTGGTGTCAAGATTCAAGTAATATTGTGTAGCCTCAATCCCAAACGTATGGGAGATGTTAGTGTAAAGTGCTGACACATCACATGTTAGCCATATATATTCTGAATCCCACCTATAGTCTTTTAGTAGATCAATCAAATGTTTGGAGTCTTTTGTGTATGAATCAAGTTTTTGAACGTATTTCTGTAAGTGACAATCCACAAATCTGGATAGATTACAAGTAACTGAATCTATGCCTGATATTATAGGTCTACCAGGTGGTTTATGTAGATTTTTGTGAATTTTTGGAAGTTGGTAAAAATAGGGGGTCGAGGGATTTTCGATTAGGATAAAATTACGTTCTCCCTTAGTGATTAGTCCCTTCATGTGGGCCTCATTAATGAATAGTCTGAGTTGATTATTATATGACTTGGTGGGATCTTCTGAGAGTATCTCATAGCTAGTTGGATCGTTCAGAAGACGAAGGGACTCGGTTATATAATCTTTTTTGTTAAGAACCACAATGCCTCCCCCCTTATCCGCAGGTTTGATGACAAGATCGGGATTCCTTTTGAGCTGGTTGAGTGCTGTTTTTTCAGCCTGAGTAAGATTGGAGGGGTACTGAACGTTTTCTTTACAGAGTTTCTGGATGTCTTCTAAGGTGAGTGCATAAAAAGTTTCTATAAAGCTTCCTTTGGAGGCCATGGGATAAAACCTGGAACGTCCTTTCATTTCTATTTTTGTTTCCTTACAGAGTAACCAAGCAGCTCAGGGTGACCCAAGCTACTAGGAATGTATAGGGGGATAAAAGGTACCAAAATGCCCTCCTAATAAAAAAGCAAAGCTTGGTGTAATTTGCCTTCTTAAAACAGAAGGAAATCTATTTCTCTCCAGTCCCTTACAAAGGTCTTTCAGGACAGGAATTTTTATTTCCCCTTGGACTGACAGTAATTTATTGTGCCTTCCCCATCAAAGCCACTCCAAGCCTCTGCCTGGGTGGTCAGTAGGTTAAGGCGCCCCTGCTGTTAATGGCAGGGTTTTAAAACTTGCCACACTTGGTCACTGGGTGACTGAGATTAATATTCAGAAAAGTGGGTGGGGCCTACAAAAGTGAATCAAATTTAACCTATTGCTTTTCAAGGGGAATATTTAATTGCTACCATTCTTGCACTGTTAATGGCACAGGCCTCAAACCTGGTACAGTTGGCCATTGGGTGACTGCCTGGGGTTCAAATTCAGAAAATAAAAGATTTTTTTTTCATTTGAATGCAAATTATTGATGCCAAAGAAGGCAAAGCTCACAAACTTGGTCATTGAGTAATTGTGTATTAGGGTTAGAACAACACCAGCCAAATGCATACCCTGGCAACGCTGGGCAATCAGCTAATATAGGATAAAGTACAAGCAGTATTGCGCTATGTTGAGGTATTTCTATTGAGGTACGTGATACACAGCAGCCATCAAGGTGAAAAATCAAAGCCTATCATAGGAGAAGGTGAATACAGTTATGCCAGAGTGGTGAGGGGCGACTCGGGAACGGTCCCAAGGTGCAGATTGACCTCATTGAGGGTCGCCACACACGGTGAGTGGATTAATAGGGTTGTGGTGGTGGCTATCCTGTCAGAGGCAGCAGGAGACTAGCTGTGTTTAGAAGAACGGGAACAAGGAATGCCAGAGACTGCTTCAGAAGCTATTACATATGAGGATTGAAGCATTTAGTGGACTTTCATGTTTTATGCACTGTTTAAATATTTATACATGGTTGAAGTATTTTCAATATTACTGTGAGCGCTATCTTTTGAGATCTGTGAGATTTGGTGTTTACATATACTGTATAATAGGAGGCAAACCAGTTATTTAGACTTTTGTAAATGTACACATGTGGCCAATTAGCTGTGGGTGCATACCTCTTGATTTACTAGGGACTTAGGAATACTCATCGACAACAAGTTAAATAATCGTACTCAATGCCAAGGCGCTGCAGCAACTAAAAGTTTGGAATGCTTTAAAAGGGAGATAAAAACTCGAGATGCTAGCATAATATTGCCCCTGTTTAACTCTCTAGTAAGGCCACATCTGGAATATGGAATTCAGTTCTGGGCACCACATTACAAAAAAGATATTGCAGTTTTAGAGCAGGTGCAGAGACGAGCAACAAAATTGATATGAGGGATGGAATGTCTCACTTACCAGGAAAGGTTAGATAAACTGGGTTTATTTAGTCTAGAGAAAAGACGCCTTAGAGGGGATCTAATGAACATGTATAAATCAGTGCTGGGCCGAAATTACGCATGAGCGTAATTACGCATCGTAATTCAATGTAAATTTACGCGTAAGCGCTACGCGTAACTTACTGTCTTACGCGTAATTATTTACGCGTAAGCAGTTAAGTGGTATCGTAATTACACTGTCTACCGTAAATGCTAGGTATGCGTAATTTTACAAAGACTTACGCGTAATTTTACGCGTAATTACTAACGTAAAAACTCCCCTTTTCTAAGAGTAGCCAATCAGTCAACATCCTAAGCAACCACTAGTATCTTCTCCCGCCCTTCAGTATAAGCGTACGTTTTGACGCATACGAATGATGTGTACGCAATAACTGTCACATTGACGGCTATTGCGTACACATCGTCCGTATACGTCAAAAAATACGCATTAATGGGTATTACGGCACTACGCGTAACATCGTAGTGTAAGCGCCTACATTACGGTATCCTTACGCGTAACTGCGTAAGTTAACGCGTAATTACGGTGATGAACCGTAGATACTTTCCTACGCGGTAACCGTAATTGCGTAATGCGTAATAGCGTAAAATTACGCGTAATGATCCGTAAGCGTAAATTTTTCCATTACGACCAGCACTGGTATAAATACATCAGAGGGCAATATAAAAGGTCAGGGGTCACTGAGCTTACCAAGCCAATTTTAGTTCCAATAATTAGTTCTAAAGGTTTTGGAATCAATAAAATGGCAACAGTGCCCACATGTATGCACCTGCCTAATTTTATTCAAACAATTATTGCGCACTTTCTGTAAATCCAATAAACTTCATTTCACTTCTCAAATATTGCTGTGTGTGTCCTATATGATATATTTAACTGACATTTTATATTGTAACAACCAACGATTTATACAGGAAAATCTCGACTATTAAGAAGGTTGCCCAAACTTTCACATCCCACTGTAGTTGGCCAGCTTTAAAAAATAAAATCTTACCAAAGTGGGATCAGCTGGCAGGGGAGCAAAGGAAATCCTGATGCGCTCGCAGCACCGTTGCTTCAATGGAAACAAGTAAAGACGCCAGCACTATTTGAAAGGATCCTGGGGCCGTGTTAGGCAGGTGCTTGTGAAATCAGCACTTGTCAACCATGTCCCTGCATCCAGGAAAGTCAAAATGAACTTCTGCACACTCATGCAAATCCTCATGCGAATCCATTCACAAAAATCATGCAGCAATCAATGTAATGTATCCAGAAAGTGGCACGGCTTTGTGTCAGGAAAGAGGCAGCGCTATGTACATCGCTGCTAAAACACGCAGCAGTCCTAATATAAGAACAAAGTTTAATCAGGACCTCTGTCACAATAAAGAAAAAGAAGAAAGCTTAGAAAAAATTCAAAAAATTATAACGTAAAGAAAAAAATATAATAAATAAATCGTCAATGGTTGGATATGTAATCTAATAATGAGAGTGGGGAGCCATCTAGTGGCAACAAAGCTCACAATATCATCCTGGAGAGAATTGTTTTAGTATTACAGCAAACGTAAAGCTTATGGGAACCGGTGTAAAAAAAAATAAAAAGTCAGATACTCACCTAAGGAGAGGGAGGCTCTGGGTCCCATAGAGCATTCCCTCTTCTCTCCCGGTGCCGGTGCTGTCTTGGCTCCCCCGTAGCGGTATTCGACTGTTTCGGTCAAATACCGCTGTCTCCCAGACGAAGGGAGGCTTCAGAAATGCCCGGGTGCTCCTGAAGACTGGTCGCTCTACACTGCGCACGTGCCCGCGCCCTCTATGACGCACTCGCGGGTGCGCCGCCTGTCTTCAGGAGGACTCGGCTCCCGAAGACTTCCGAAGTCCCCTCGGCGTGGGACGAGAATAGAGGAGGAGCCAGCGCAGCACTGGGGGCACCGGGAGAGGAGCGGGATAGCTCATTAGGACCGAGTCTTCCCTCTCCTTAGGTGAGTATTTGACTTTTTTACATTAGCTTTAATGATAAAGTATAAATAGACAAATAAATATAATTATTCAATATAATCAGACATCCAGATCTTCCTTTATCCTTCCAGTTTTCACAAGATAATGGTTGCAACACTAAAGCAAAAACATAAATACAATAGGTAATTTAAGGGCTGGTTCAGACGGACGCTTGCAACACTTGGAACGTCGCGGTAAACGCTCCCATTCAAGTGAATGGGAGCGTTTACACCGAGCTTTTGCGCGCTTTTACCCGAACGCGGCATTCGGGTCCCGATTTTCGTTCGCGTTCGAGCTGCCCCTGGAAGTGACATGTAGCTTCCAGGGAGCGGCCAACCGCGACGGCTAATGTTCCCCTAGGGGAAAAAAAAACGCGACCGCATCAGAACGCGACCGAAGGCTACTGAAAGCCTTACCGCGCAGCCGCCGCAACGCCCCCAGACGCGATGCCACGCAGACGTCCATCTGAACCAGCTCTAAAGGTGCCAACAATTGCAAATATATATTTATATGTTAGAAAATGTACACTAGACTCCAAGAGTTTAGTAACTACACCAGATGGACATCAAAACCACTGCAAGACAAAAATCCAAAGCATGCACGCCTGTACTTATTGCAGACACGCATGCTAACAAGTGAAATATAACAAGAGTAAACATCCCTCAGGCACAACTGTCATACAATAGGAACACCAGAAAACCCAGAAGTCAGTAGTAGTAAAAACGTTTTTGCTATTATTACTGTTCTTTGTCTATTTTGGTTTATCTGAATCTCTCCCCCTTGGCATGTCTGTAGTGAGTATTAGACATGTCCCTTACATTCTCTGGACTACTGGCAGTAGGAAAGTACTCTGTTTTTGTGTGTTATGTTGCACACAATTCGAGTAGTGGGCACAGCTCCGGGTGTCAGTGGGCTGTGTAGTATCAGACACAGAGATATGCTATAGTTCAACAACAATACAGTGATAACAGAGGCACTAGAGTAGTACTCTGTGTCTAATGTGGACACATCTATAGTGGACACTGGTCACAGCTCTGGGTGGGTGCCTGTGGGGTGAGTAGTGTCGCACACACACACACACACACACACAAAACCAGCAGAAGGATGAAGTAGCCCTCTGAAGTAGCCCTCAGCTTGGGGTGCTTTAACAGCAAGTCAGTCAGCAAGGAAAACAATAAACAGGCCTAGCTAACACCTTCCCTATCTCCAGCAATGTCTTTCCCTTCCTCTCATGATTCCAGCTGAAGGCAGACTGGAACATAGCCAGCGCAAGTGCGTTTTTATAGGGCGGGGTTCATGAGGGAGTGCAGGCTGACTGGCTGCCATGTGCCTGCTGACTAAAATGCAAGTCAAAGTTTAGCCCAATGATGATGTATGGGGCAGGTCAAATATTGCCATGTGCTCGCTGGCGAACTGTTCAGTCCATCTCTACTGCTGAGAGACAGTTTAGCTGCACCCACAGCCATCTAGTACACACAGGTATTGAGGCGCAGGAGCACAGGACAGGAAGAGCAGTAGATGGACTGGAAGAGCAACTGAGAGACAGTTTAGCTGCACCCACAGCAATCTAGCACACATAGGTATGGAGGTACAGGAGTACAGGACAGGAAGAGCAGGACATGGACTAGAATAACTGCTGAGAGACAGTTTAGCTGCACCCACAGCCATCCAGCACACACAAGTATTGAGGCACAGGAGCACAGGACAGGAATAACAGCACATGGACTAGAAGAGCTGCTGAGAGACAGTTTAGCTGCACCTACAGCCATCTAGCACACACAGGTATGTGTTTGCTGCAAATAACAAGAATTGTTCAAGACAGACTTATATTATCAGACAGGTACAAGACAAGGGAGCAGATTTCTCAACACAAGAGCTTGCAAAATGGAGGAAAAACTATACAAAAAAACTATATAAAAATATATAAAAAAGTTAAGGCTTTCACAGCAGTTTTGCTGCTGTTTCTCTTCCAGTAAGATAAATCTGCTCCAATGAACTTCAGGTGACCACACATCATACAATAAAAATATTTAATTTAATACCAAACCAATAAAAATGATTGGTTGTACAGAAACATCAAAAGTATTTCTATTAGAGCATAAAATCTATTCTAAAGTCACTTTTTTTCAATAGACAATTGAGTCTCGGAGTATAATTCCATGAATATTCCGTGGATATCTGACTATTGAGATACTCTAACTAAGAGCGCTGTGTAATATGTTGGCGCTTTATAAATACAATAAATAAATAAATAAGAAGATGACGTCCATGATGTCAGTGAGCCAATCAGAGTGCTCCCAGGGGCTCCCAGCAGAAGCCCTAGCAACCAATAACAGAAGGGAACCCTGGCTAGCCCCACCTGACCTCATTGAGCCAATCAGAGGGCTCCCAGCTTAAGTCCTAGCACCCAATCACAGAAAGGAACCCTGGCCAGGCCCCCTGTATAATAAGGAGGGGAACCATGATGAGAAATATATTCCTTGCTTGTCACTGCTCACTGAGAGACATGCTCCAGTTCTGCTGGTCTAGCAAGTGCTGTATACAGTGATAAACCTAAAGCACTTGGCACTTGGCACTTTGCAACTGGCACGTGGCACTTGGCACTTGACCAAGTGCCAGATGCCAAGTTCCACGTGCCACCAAGTGCCACGTCCGGCATGCTTCTGGCAGACGTTACACCTGCTACTGCTGCATTGCCTTGCTCCTGCAGCATTTGCTGCTCCCACCGCCAGGGTGCCACAGGCCACTGCTGCTGTGCTGATACCACCTATATTTAACCCAAAACACAATTGCTGTGTATTTTTTTGGAGGTGTCTGGGCTGAAAACTGCCATGTCCCAGATGTGCGGTTGGACTTTGGACACAATATGGGCTGCACGACCGCTGTCTGGAACCTAGTCCTGATGTTAATTGACAGCCATTTTTTTTTGGAGGGGGGGGGGGATTTTAAGCCCTCACATTCATCAATTAGTGTTTCCCTTTAAAAAATAATGATGGTACATGCCTTATTTACCCTAAAAAATGTTTTAAAAGCAATGTAAAGGCCTCTTCTGTTTTTTCTATCCAGATATTCAAATCCGGGCGGATATCTGGTATACTGAGTTTGGATATCCGATTCGGATTCGGATACCAAAAGTTCAGACTCGGATATATGATTCGGATCAGAAATCTGGGTATCTGGATCCGAATTCAATTTGGATTTTGAAAAGGCGTATCCGAGGAGCACTGGTGCCAATTAATATATGGAATATGTTGACAAAGAATAATCTTATAAGCTTCACAGCCTGGAATATGCTGAGATGTCTCAGAGCAAAATTTTATAAATAAAAAAATAAAAAAAGTACTCTAACTTTACAGTTTACAATGAAATTTTGCATAGAACATTAAAACTTAAAACATATACATATGACAGCTTTTCCTGCATAAATAAAACCGCTAGAATTCTGACACAGCTAGAAATGGGTGTGGCCTTGCACCCACATGTGGGTGTGATCATGGGTGGAGCCACATTCACATGAACTTAAAGCGGATCCAAGATAAAAAACTAACTATAACAAGTGACTTGTCTATATATCTTATCTTAAGTTTAGATAGTTTACACAGCAAATCTATCTGCAAACAGATTTAATAGAAAATGATTATTTCTTCCTGTGATACAATGACAGCAGCCATGTTGTTTGTAAACTTTACACAGAGGCAGGCTTATCTGTAGCTTGAGCACTCAGGCTGTGAGGAAAAAGCCTAATTCCCACTCCTCCCTCCTCCCCTCTGCCTCTGAAATCAATGGCTAATAACACCTCCTCCTCCTCCTGCCCAGACTGAGCTCCCATGAGCCCTTGCTATTGCCAAGGCTCTCTGAAAACCCGTGGGCGTGGTTTATTTAGTTTATAGGGAATTAGAATATTAAAACAAAAACAAAAAAATATTTGGCTAGAGGAATTCTATATACTATAAACAATAGGAAAGGAACACAATTATGCAATGAGTAAAAGTAGGCCTACCCAGCAAACTGTTTGATGAAGCCCCCTCTCCATGACTACAAAAACAAAATGCAGCATGTCACATAAATTGGCACTTACACATAACTAGTCATCAATTATTATTATTATTATTATTATTATTATTATTATTATTTATTGTATTTATAAAGCGCCAACATATTACGCAGCGCTGGACAATAAATATATACAATGATACAAGGATGACATACATAGGGTTATACACATAGAACAAAGTTATACATACAAATTGTACAAAATACATGATCATGCAATATGGGCTGGTTAGGTAGGCCCAGTAATACAAGTACAGGCTGTCATAGGACAGTAGCACATGATCCTGTAGATTACACTAGGGAGTGGAGGACCCTGCCAGAGGCTTACAATCTAAAGGGAGGGGTGGAAACACTAGGGGGGGCTGTTAAATATATTCCTTAGAGAGTTACTGTGTGGTAGGAGGTGGGTAGGCCATCATAAAGAGGTGGGTTTTGAGGGCTTGCTTGAATGTGTTGAAAGAGGGAGCAAGTCTGATGGGTGGTGGAAGGGCATTCCAGAGGGTGGGGGCAGCTCTTGAGAAATCCTGCAGGCGGGCATGGGAGTGTGAAATGCGCGGGGTGGTGAGGCAAAGGTCGTTGGAGGAACGGAGGGGGCGACCTGGTGTATACTTGTGAACAAGCTCCGAGATGTAGGTAGGGCATGTTTTGTGCACAGATTTATACGCCAGGCATAGAATCTTGAAACTTATCCTGAGACGGATAGGGAGCCAGTGCAGGGATTCACAAAGGGGAGATGTGGATGCAGAGCGGTGCGAAGAATGGATGAGTCTTGCAGCCGCGTTCATCACTGATTGAAGGGGGGCAGTGCGTTTCAGGGGGAGGCCAGAAAGGAGTGAGTTACAGTAATCAAGGCGGGAGATGATGAGGGCATGGATGAGCAGTTTGGTCGTGTCCGGGGTTAAGAATGGGCGGATCTTGGAGATATTACGGAGGTGGAAATTGCAGGCTCTTGTGATGTTTTGGATGTGTGGGATGAAGGAGAGGTCAGAGTCCAAGGTGACACCCAGGCAGCGGGCCTGGGAGGTAGGGAGAATGGTTGTGTTGTCGATTGTGAGGTGGAAACCTGGGATGGGTGCAGCAGCATGGGGTGGAAGGATCAGGAGCTCAGTTTTGTCTAGGTTAAGCTTTAGGAACCTAGCTGACATCCAGGAGGAAATTGCTGAGAGACACGAGGAGACCTTGTTTATGGTGGTGGCTGAGAGATCGGGGGTATGGAGGTAAATCTGAATGTCATCTGCATAAAGGTGGTAATTGAAGCCCAGGGAGGAGATAAGCTTGCCAATTGAGGAAGTGTATATGGAGAAAAGAAGGGGGCCTAGAACAGAGCCCTGGGGGACCCCAACTGAAAGGGGGGCAGGAGTTGAGGAGGAGCCATTGAAGGAAGTGGTGAAGGAGCGATTGGATAGGTAGGAGGAGATCCAGGCCAAGGCAAGCCCATGGATGCCCATGGACTGTAGTGATTGGAGGAGGAGGGAGTGGTCAACAGTGTCAAATGCTGCAGAGAGGTCAAGGAGGAGCAGGATGGAATAACTGCCTTTGGCCTTGGCAAGGGTAAGGTCGTTGACCACCTTGGCGAGGGCTGTTTCAGTTGAGTGCGCAGGTCGGAATCCAGACTGTAGGGGGTCAAGTAGGGCATTGGTGTTGATGTATTGGGTAATGCGCTGGTGGACTAGGCGTTCGAGGAGTTTAGAAGCATAGGGAAGGAGGGAGATTGGGCGGTAGTTTGAGGGTAGGGATGGGTCGAGTGAGGGTTTTTTCAGCAGGGGAAGCACAGTGGCCTGTTTGAATGCTTTTGGGAAGATGCCTGTGGAAAGGGAGAGATTGAACAAGGAGGTGAGGACTGGGGCCAGGTCAGAGAAGTGGGGACGAAGAGTATTCGCGGGTACCGGATCACAGGGAGAGGATGTGGGGGGGGGGGGAAGCCACTAGCAGCAGGCTGACTTCATCAATGGTGGCAGGAGCAAAAGAGGCGAGGGGTGGATGAGACAAGGGAGCCGCTGGGAGGGAAGGCAAGGGGACAACCTGAGACGCATTGGTAAGGGAGGGATGGAGGAGGGAAATTTCATTGCGTATTGTTGCAATTTTAGTGGTGAAGTGGTTGGCAAGGTCATTGGCTGAGAGGGAGGAGCTGGGAGGGGGAGGAGTGGGGTTGAGGAGGGAATTGAAGGTAGCAAAAAGCTGTCGAGGGTTGGAAGCTTGGGTTACAATCCTCCATTTCCGTTCGGCTGCTCGAGTTTCTTTCCTGAGGTTACGTGTGTGGGTGTTGTGCCAGGGTTGGGGGTTGGGGGGCTTGATAGGGCGGAAGATTGAGGGGGCAGCTTGATCTAAAGCAGATGAGAGGGCAAGGCAATCAATACCTGGCTTCTGTGCTGGCTGGTCTGGCTTTTTGCTGGCCAGGCTACCCTGCTGCCAGGTTGTCTGGCAGTCCCCCCATAGCATTCCCTGACCTTCTAGTGGACCCCCTCCCATGCTCCCACAGGCTCCCACAGGCCTCCTATTAAGGCACCACAACTCCCAGCATACTCCGATAGAAGAAACACACAGGGGTGTATCTGGGTAATATAGAGCCTATGGCAAACAAAAAAATTGTGTCCCCCCACCTTCCCCTTTTCCGGTCATAGCCCCCTTCCCCTCTAAAAACACTCTCCTTTCTTGCGTACATGTGTTATGGTTGCCCATGTTTTTTGGCTCAGATATTGCTGAAGTTACTTTTTGGGAAATATCTCTTTTTATTTCCTCTCTGTCTATTTTTCTAACTTAACCCAAGTGCACCCTACATACGTAAGATAATTAGCAATGTTCCCCAGTTAACAGAATTAATATGATCTGAGGTCTGAGTGACGAGAAGGCACGGGGCAGGCATGGCAATACAGCACATGGGCAGGCATGGTGGCGCAGCACAGTGGCAGACATAGTGCCCATGCTGCTGTGACGCCCATGGCAAGAGCGATGCCTGCACCCCTCTAGATATGCCTCTGGAAACACAGTTCCCTGCAGCAATGCAGGGGGGGGGGGGCAGGAGGGTGGACCACACGCCATCTTTTTTCACATTTCCCACACTCAGAACATTCCACAAAAATAAAAATGTTTAATTGTTTTTAAATATTGTTTCCCACTATATTTTTTAACATATCCTGCAAATTTGGTGTTACTAGGATGTAAGGGGCCTTTGCTATTAACTGCTGGGAAATATTTCCCACGATCTGTCATTGACCGGCATTTAAATGTATAGTTTTTTCTTTGAACTTTTAAAAGTATAAGGTCTTTTTGAAAAAAAAAAGTTTCCCCTTGCTCCTTTTCTTTTTAACACAACCTGCAAATTTGGTGATTCTGGCATTTAAGGGGGCTTTGTTTTAACCCTTAAAGAGACTCCGTAACAAAAATTGCATCCTGTTTTTTATCATCCTACAAGTTCAAAAAGCTATTCTAATGTGTTCTGGTTTACTGCAGCACTTTATACTATCACTGTCTCTGTAATAAATCAATGTATCTTTCCCCTGTCAGACTTGTCGGCCTGTGTCTGGAAGGCTGCCAAGTTCTTCAGTAATGTGGTTCTGCTATGATCTCCCCCTTCCAGGCCCCTCTATGCACACTGCCTGTGTGTTATTTAGGATTAGAGCAGCTTCTCTCTTATCTTTTACAAGCTGGATAAATCGTCCTCTGAGCTGGCTGGGCTTTCACATACTGAAGAATTACAGACAAGGGCAAAGCGGTTTGCAGGAAGAAAAGAGCAGCCTGAAACTTCAGTGCATGAGAACAGGGGGAAAGAAACACACAAATGATCTCTTGAGATTCAAAAGGAAAGCTGTATACAGCCTGCTTGTGTATGGATGTATTTTCTATGTGTGGACATACTGTACATCAACCTACTTCCTGTTTTGGTAACCATTTTGTTTGTTTATAAACAAACTTTTTAAAACTGTTTTTAACCACTTTTAATGCGGCGAGGAGCGGCGAAATTGTGTCAGAGGGTAATAGGAGATGTCCCCTAACGCACTGGTATGTTTACTTTTGTGCGATTTTAACAATACAGATTCTCTTTAAAGTCGGCGGGTTTTGGGCGACGGTAGCTGAATCCGAATTCATGATCACGGGTTTAACACCCGTGATCACGGCCAAACTTGAGAGTAGAATTCGGATACAATCAAATTCGAATTCGTGATCGGTATCAATCTTTGAATTAGAATTCGACTTCTGGATTCATAAAAACTACCCGTGATCATGGGTAAATTCGAATTCGAAATCACTAGTGGGCACCATTGGTTCCCTGCATGCCCCCATAAAGGCATCCCAGCATGGCACCACAGCACCCAGTATGCCCACATAGAGGCATCACAGCATCCAGCATACCCCCGATTGATGCACCACAGCTCCCACCATGCCCGACATTGAGGCACCACAGCTGACTCTGCTTGGGGGACATCTGGGGCAAGTGTCACTGCTGTTGGGCAACGCCCCTGCACTTCAGTACCAAAGCAAGTGGACAGGGTCATGGTGAGGTCACTCAGGTGCAGTTCACATTGAGGGTCATGAGACTTGAGACTCATGGACAGCTAGCTTCTTTAGCAATGACCGTTTGTGAATGTCCCTCCCTGTGGATGATGTCAATGACTGACTTATAGACACCTGTGAAATCAGTCACCTTGTGTGGCCTAATGAAAGAAACTGAGGGATTATTAAGAGGCAAGTGTTCTGGGCTCATTTGCTGAGTGGAATGAGATACCTAAAGTCTAAATATTATTTTTTTTCACAATATTCTTATTTTCTGAGATAGTGAATATTGGGTTGTCATTAGCTATAAGCTGTAAAGCACAGCGGAGATGCCGTCGCAACAGGGAGCGGCATGGTGGATATCTCCGCGTCTCAGCCGGCGGTTTCCGCCCCGCAGGTACATGATGGAGTTGTGCCTGGGACTATGGTGAATGCGGGGGATGCCGCCGTAGCGCTGAGCGACATGGCGGCTATCCCCGCATCTCAGCCAGCGGCCTCTGCCGCGCTGTTACATGATGGAACTTTGCCTGGTCCCTCAATCGCACATAGACTGAGGTCTACGTGCGCGCACAGACAGGACGTTTATGCAAGCAGAAGGGGAGTCAGCTGATCAGCTGGACAGCTGACTCCAACACTGATCCTGAATCGGCTGAGTGTCTGGGGCGGCGCTAAGGAGTGCTCCCAGTATATATAGGACATGCCTGTCAGTTGCTCCTCGTCTGCTGTTACAAATGCTACGTGTTAGCACTCAGACCCATAGTCAGATCCGAAAGTGTGCTAGAACCAGCAGGAGCTGGGGATCCACACTTAGCCAGATTCTGTTGATAGCTTAAAGTACTAATTGAATTATATTATTTGTTATGACCCTCTGCTAGCCTTGACTACTCTTCCATCTTTTGATTCTGTGCCTTTGCCTATCTGATCTAGTTGCCGACTTAGCTTACACCTCACTCTGATTCAGTCTTCTGCCTTTGTACAGTATCTGTCCGTGTGTTGCCGAACCTGCTTGTCTGACTCTTCTGTCCTCACCAGTGAGCTTAGTTCTGGTGAAGGATTCTCAATTCAGTAATCCCCTGCTCCTCAGGTTGATAGCTGCAGTATAGTCTGAATCACCTGCTCCTCAGGTTTATAGCTGCAGTATAGTCTGAATCACCTGCTCCTCAGGTTGATAGCTGCAGTATAGTCTGAATCATCTGCTCCTCAGGTTGATAGCTGCCGTACAGTCTTAATCACCTGCTCCTCAGGTAGATAGCTGCAGTACAGTCTTAATCACCTGCTCCTCAGGTAGATAGCTGCAGTACAGTCTTAATCACCTGCTCCTCAGGTAGATAGCTGCAGTACAGGTGTTTAGCTACGCGGTACTGTCTGGATCTCCTGCCCTTCAGGTGATCACCTGCTGCAGTACAGTCTGAATCACTCGCTCCACGAGTGATCAGTTTACATTGTCTTACTGTGCATCACCCGCTCCTCAGGTGAACCTATCACTAACTCATCTGTGTCTCCAGCCTGCTGGAGTACTGATTACAGTGTTCTTTAGAGATACCTCCTTTTACCAGCTCCTCTGGGATAGTGGGTATCTCTATCTATATTTACTGTTGCACCAAACACTTATCTTACACCTGTGTGTCCTGTGTCTAGCTATACTTGCATTATTGGTGATTCTGCAGATCACCACATAATCAGGTATAACATCTGTATTATTGGTGATACTGCAGATCACCAATAATCAGAAAATCAGTTCTTGCTGACACCGATCGTTACATAAGCCATAATCAGCAAAAAATAAATTACATTATTTTTTTATATATACAATATTAAATTCTTATTTACAGTAATACAGCTGTATATTCCTTAGAGGACAGCTATGAAAGTTAACCACTTGAGGACCACAGTCTTTCTACCCCTTAAGGACCGGCCACTTTTTTTCCATTCAGACCACTGCAGCTTTCACGGTTTATTGCTCGCTCATACAACCTACCACCTAAATGAATTTTGGCTCCTTTTCTTGTCACTAATAAAGCTTTCTTTTGGTGCTATTTGATTGCTCCTGCGATTTTTACTTTTTATTATATTCATCAAAAAAGACATGAATTTTGGCAAAAAAATGATTTTTTTAACTTTCTGTGCTGACAATTTTCAAATAAAGTAAAATTTCTGTATACATGCAGCGCGAAAAATGTGGACAAACATGTTTTTGATAAAAAAAAAAACATTCAGTGTATATTTATTGGTTTGGGTAAAAGTTATAGCGTTTACAAACTATGGTGCAAAAAGTGAATTTTCCCATTTTCAAGCATCTATGACTTTTCTGACTGAATTCCAGGATAGTATAAATACCCCCCAAATGACCCCATTTTGGAAAGAAGACATCCCAAAGTATTCACTGAGAGGCATAGTGAGTTCATAGAAGATATTATTTTTTGTCACAAGTAAGCGGAAAATGACACTTTGTGACAAAAAAAAAGAAAAAAAAAAGAATCCATTTCTTCTAACTTGCGACAAAAAAAAATGAAATCTGCCACGGACTCACCATGCCCCTCTCTGAATACCTTGAAGTGTCTACTTTCCAAAATGGGGTCATTTGTGGGGTGTGTTTACTGTCCTCGCATTTTGGGGGGTGCTAATTTGTAAGCACCCCTGTAAAGCCTAAAGGTGCTCATTGGACTTTGGGCCCCTTAGCGCAGTTAGGCTGCAAAAAAGTGCCACACATGTGGTATTGCCGTACTCAGGAGAAGTAGTATAATGTGTTTTGGGGTGTATTTTTACACATACCCATGCTGGGTGGGAGAAATATCTCTGTAAATGACAATTTTTTCATTTTTTTTACACACAATTGTCCATTTACAGAGTTATTTCTCCCACCCAGCATGGGTATGTGTAAAAATACACCCCAAAACACATTGTACTACTTCTCCCGAGTACGGCGATACCACATGTGTGGCACTTTTTTGCACCCTAACTGCGCTAAAGGGCCCAAAGTCCAATGAGTACCTTTAGGATTTCACAAGTCATTTTGCGGAATTTGATTTCCAGACTACTCCTCACGGTTTAGGGCCCCTAAAATGCCAGGGCAGTATAGGAACCCCACAAATGACCCCATTTTAGAAAGAAGACACCCCAAGGTATTCCGTTAGGAGTATGGTGAGTTCATAGAAGATTTTATTTTTTGTCAAAAGTTAGCGGAAAATTGATTTTTATTGTTTTTTTCACAAAGTGTCATTTTCCACTAACTTGTGACAAAAAATAAAATCTTCTATGAACTCACCATACTCCTAACGGAATACCTTGAGGTGTCTTCTTTCTAAAATGGGGTCATTTGTGGGGTTCCTATACTGCCCTGGCAATTTAGGGGCCCTAAACCGTGAGGAGTAGTCTGGAAATCAAATTCCGCAAAATGACCTGTGAAATCCTAAAGGTACTCATTGGACTTTGGGCCCTTTAGCGCAGTTAGGGTGCAAAAAAGTGCCACACATGTGGTATCGCCGTACTCGGGAGAAGTAGTACAATGTGTTTTGGGGTGTATTTTTACACATACCCATGCTGGGTGGGAGAAATAACTCTGTAAATGGACAATTGTGTGTAAAAAAATCAAAAGATTGTCATTTACAGAGGTATTTCTCCCACCCAGCATGGGTATGTGTAAAAATACACCCCAAAACACATTGTACTACTTCTCCCGAGTATGGCAATACCACATGTGTTTCACTTTTTTGCACCCTAACTGCGCTAAAGGGCCCAAAGTCCAATGAGTACCTTTAGGATTTCACAGGTCATTTTGCGAAATTTGATTTCCAGACTACTCCTCACGGTTTAGGGCCCCTAAAATGCCAGTTCAGTATAGGAACCCCACAAATGACCCCATTTTAGAAAGAAGACACCCCAAGGTATTCCGTTAGGAGTATGGTGAGTTCATAGAAGATTTTATTTTTTGTCACAAGTTAGTGGAAAATGACACTTTGTGAAAAAAACAATAAAAATCAATTTTCCGCTAACTTTTGACAAAAAATAAAATCTTCTATGAACTCACCATACTCCTAACGGAATACCTTTGGGTGTCTTCTTTCTAGAATGGGGTCATTTGTGGGGTTACTATACTGCCCTGGCATTTTAGGGGCCCTAAACCGTGAGGAGTAGTCTTGAAACCAAATGTCGCAAAATGACCTGTGAAATCCTAAAGGTACTCATTGGACTTTGGGCCCCTTAGCGTACTTAGGGTGTAAAAAAGTGCCACACATGTGGTACCGCCGTACTCAGGAGAAGTAGTATAATGTGTTTTGGGGTGTATTTTTACACATACCCATGCTAAGTGGGAGAAATATCTCTGTAAATGACAATTGTTTGATTTGTTTTACACACAATTGACCATTTACATAGAAATTTCTCCCACCCAGCATGGGTATGTGTAAAAATACACCCCAAAACACATTATACTACTTTTCCTGAGTACGGCGGTACCACATGTGTGACACTTTTTTGCAGCCTAGGTGCGCTAAGGGGCCCAACGTCCTATTCACGGGTCATTTTGAGACATTTGTTTTCTAGACTACTCCTTGCGGTTTAGGGCCCCTAAAATGCCAGGGCAGTATAGGAACCCCACAAGTGACCCCATTTTAGAAAGAAGACACCCCAAGGTATTCCGTTAGGTGTATGGCGAGTTCATAGAAGATTTTATTTTTTGTCACAAGTTAGTGAAAAATGACACTTTGTGAAAAAAAACCAATAAAAATCAATTTCCGCTAACTTTTGACAAAAAATAAAATCTTCTATGAACTCGTCATACACCTAACAGAATACCTTGGGGTGTCTTTTTTTCTAAAATGGGGTCACTTGTGGGGTTCCTATACCGCCCTGGCATTTTACGGGCCCAAAACCGTGAGTAGTCTGGAAACCAAATGTCTCAAAATGACTGTTCAGGGGTATAAGCATCTGCAAATTTTGATGACAGGTGGTCTATGAGGGGGCGAATTTTGTGGAACCGGTCATAAGCAGGGTGGCCTTTTAGATGACAGGTTGTATTGGGCCTGATCTGATGGATAGGAGTGCTAGAGGGGTGACAGGAGGTGATTGATGGGTGTCTCAGGGGGTGGTTAGAGGGGAAAATAGATGCAATCAATGCACTGGGGAGGTGATCGGAAGGGGGTCTGAGGGGGATCTGAGGGTTTGGCCGAGTGATCAGGAGCCCACACGGGGCAAATTAGGGCCTGATCTGATGGGTAGGTGTGCTAGGGGGTGACAGGAGGTGATTGATGGGTGTCTCAAGGTGTGATTAGAGGGGGGAATAGATGCAAGCAATGCACTGGCGAGGTGATCAGGGCTGGGGTCTGAGGGCATTCTGAGGGTGTGGGCGGGTGATTGAGTGCCCTAGGGGCAGATAGGGGTCTAATCTGATAGGTAGCAGTGACAGGGGGTGATTGATGGGTAATTAGTGGGTGTTTAGGGTAGAGAACAGATGTGAACACTGCACTTGGGAGGTGATCGGACGTCGGATCTGCGGGCGATCTATTGGTGTGGGTGGGTGATCAGTTTGCCCGCAAGGGGCAGGTTAGGGGCTGATTGATGGGTGGCAGTGACAGGGGTGATTGATGGGTGGCAGTGACAGGGGGTGATTGATGGGTGATTGACAGGTGATTGACAGGTGATCAGTGGGTTATTACAGGGAAGGACAGATGTAAATAATGCCCTGGCGAATTGATAAGGGGGGGTCTGAGGGCAATCTGAGCGTGTAGGCGGGTGATTGGGTGCCCGCAAGGGGCAGATTAGGGTCTGATCTGATGGGTAACAGTGACAGGTGGTGATAGGGGGTGATTGATGGGTAATTAGTGGGTGTTTAGAGGAGAGAATAGATGGAAACACTGCGCTTGGGTGGTGATCTGATGTCGGATCTGCGGGCGATCTATTGGTGTGGGTGGGTGATCAGTTTGCCCGCAAGGGGCAGGTTAGGGGCTGATTGATGGGTGGCAGTGACAGGGGTGATTGATGGGTGGCAGTGACAGGGGGTGATTGATGGGTGATTGACAGGTGATTGACAGGTGATCAGTGGGTTATTACAGGGAAGGACAGATGTAAATAATGCCCTGGCGAATTGATAAGGGGGGGTCTGAGGGCAATCTGAGCGTGTAGGCGGGTGATTGGGTGCCCGCAAGAGGCAGATTAGGGTCTGATCTGATGGGTAACAGTGACAGGTGGCGATAGGGGGTGATTGATGGGTGATTGATGGGTAATTAGTGAGTGTTTAGAGGAGAGAATAGATGGAAACACTGCGCTTGGGTGGTGATCTGATGTCGGATCTGCGGGCAATCTATTGGTGTGGGTGGGTGATCAGTTTGCCCGCAAGGGGCAGGTTAGGGGCTGATTGTTGGGTGGCAGTGACAGGGGGTGATTGATGGGTGATAGGTGATTGGCAGGTGATTGACAGGTGATCAGTGGGTTATTACAGGGAAGGACAGATGTAATTAATGCACTGGTGAATTGATAAGGGGGGGTCTGAGGGCAATCTGAGCGTGTGGGCGGGTGATTGGGTGACCGCAAGGGGCAGCTTAGGGTCTGATCTGATAGGTAACAGTGACAGGTGGTGATAGGGGGTGATTGATGGGTAATTAGTGGGTGTTTAGAGAAGATAACAGATGTAAACAATACATTTGGGAGGTAATCTGACGGCGGGTTTGCGGGCGATCTAATGGTGTGGGTGGGTGATCAGATTGCCCGCAAGGGGCAGGTTAGGGGCTGATTGATGGGTGGCAGTGACAGGGGGTGACAGGGGGTGATTGATGGGTGATAGGTGATTGGCAGGTGATTGACAGGTGATCAGTGGGTTATTACAGGGAAGAACAGATGTAATTAATGCACTGGCGAATTGATAAGGGGGGTCAGAGGGCAATCTGAGCGTGTTGGCGGGTGATTGGGTGCCCGCAAGGGGCAGATTAGGGTCTGATCTGATAGGTAAAAGTGACAGGTGGTGATAGGGGGTGATTGATGGGTGATTGATGGGTAATTAGTGGGTGTTTAGAGGAGAGAATAGATGTAAACAATGGATTTGGGAGGTGATCTGATGTCGGATCTGCGGGCGATCTATTGGTGTGGGTGGGTGATCAGATTGCCCGCAAGGGGCAGGTTAGGGGCTGATTGTTGGGTGGCAGTGACAGGGGGTGATTGATGGGTGATTGATGGGTGATTGATGGGTGATTGACAGGTGATTGACAGGTTATCAGGGAAGATAGATGCATACAGTACACAGGGGGGGGGGGTCTGGGGGGGGGTCTGGGGAGAATCTGAGGGGTGGGGGGGTGATCAGGAGGGGGCAGGGGGCAGGGGGGGGGATAAAAAAAAAATAGCGTTGACAGATAGTGACAGGGAGTGATTGATGGGTTATTAGGGGGGTGATTGGGTGCAAACAGGGGTCTGGGGGGTGGGCAGGGGGGGGGGTCTGAGGGGTGCTGTGGGCGATCAGTGGGCGGGGGGGGCAGATCAGTGTGTTTGGGTGCAGACTAGGGTGGCTGCAGCCTGCCCTGGTGGTCCCTCGGACACTGGGACCACCAGGGCAGGAGGCAGCCTGTATAATACACTTTGTATACATTACAAAGTGTATTATACACTTTGTAGCGGCGATCGCGGGGTTAACATCCCGCCGGCACTTCCGTATGGCCGGCGGGATGTTACGGCGGGTGGGCGGAGCCAGTTGCCGGGGGAAGCGCGCGTCATCAATGACGCGATCGCTCCCCCGGCATGCCTAAAGGACGCGCCGCCTGAAGGCGTATTGCGGTCCTTTAGGCGTCCACTTTGCCGCCGCCCATGGGCTGTGGGCGGTCGGCAAGTGGTTAAGTAAAATTCTAAATGCCACATATATTTTCAGTAATTACTAGCAAATAGCAATACAAAGGCTTTTTTTCATCTTTTCATTTTTTATGTGAAGAACATATGACATTTACAGAGAACAGTCTTCACTGTTGACATTACTATGATGGACTGTGTCCGGCACATACAGCATAGAGAAACAATCTTCACTACCTGTAATCCTGTGAGTAAAATCTCGCCAGAATGATAGAAAGCAGAAATATAGCTTCAAATAGTGTGTACACAGCAATCAATCTTATTGAAAAAAGTAGAAAAGATAAGATAGAGACTATAATGGTAACACTTGACGCAGAAAAAGCGTTTGACAGAATCTCAAGAGCTTTTTTATTCGAAATGTTGCAGAAATGTGGAATAGGGGATACCTTAATTGAAAGAATACAAAAATTATATGGAAATCAAACTACTCAGGTAATGATAAATGGACTATTGGATAAAAGATTTAAGATTAGTAATGGCGTAAGACAAGGATGTCCACTCTCACCAATCCTCTTTAACCTATGTATGGAAGCTTTGCTTTCAAAAATTCAGGCAGATGAGGATATTCGGGGTATTCAGTCGGGCCAATTACATATTAAAACACTTGCCTATGCGGATGATGTACTACTGGTCCTCAGTGATCCGCTTAAATCCTTGCGGAAATGTGGGAAGGTATTGGAAGCATTTGGAAGCTGCTCAAATTTTAAAATCAATGAAAGAAAGACCAGCATTCTTGACCTGGGATGTCCTACAAGGATAAAAGAAAAGATCAACAAAGAAATAAGCTTCGCATGGAGCAAGGAGATTAAATACTTGGGGATAAAAATATGTAGCAGGGTGGATAATCTATTTGCTGCTAATTACAACAATCTGATAGAAGACTTGAAAGGAAAGTTGAAAAACTGGGATAGGCCACTGTTTAATGTAGTAGGCCGCATTGCGATCATTAAAATGATGATATTGCCTAAAATCATGTTCGTAATGCAACGCGCCCCAGTAAAAATATCGGGAGTCTGGTTTAAAACTTGGCATAAAATCTTCCAAGACTTTATTTGGGCAAATAGCAAGAGGCGGATTAAATATAATATAATATGCAGAAGGAAAGAGAACGGAAGCCTGGCGGTACCAAATCTAATGTGGTATTATAAAAGCATACATCTGGCAAGGGTTACCATGTGGAGGTGGGCAGAGAGTAGAGAGGATTCTGGGTCGATCTGGACTGCTTTGGAACAGAATGAAATAGATTTTACAAAGATCTTCTCATGGATCCCCGAGAACATACAGCTACAAAGTAAAACTACGGCGAATGTATTGATTAAACCAACTTTAAGGATACTATCACAGACAATAAAAATGAGTGATAAACAAATGGGCATCTCCCCATTAATGACCTTGAAAGACAATAAGGGATTTCCACCGGCCAGCAACTTAAACTGGTTTGAAAGAAATAATATTGCAATGGACATTGGAATACTTGATTTGATAGGCAATAAAGAACTTAAAATCGATAGTCTTCTAAACAAAATGGAGGGAAAGGGTTTTGGTGGGTAAATCAAGTCAGTAGCTATATCAACAAACTAAGATCATCGGGTAAAAGAATAAAGGAAAGATTAAATATATTTGAGAAAAATATCTAAACAAAGAGTTGCCCGAAAGGAATAATCTCCTACTACTATATACTCTTTGCAGATCTGTATAGTGTGACGCCACCAGCGTACTGTGACGGCTGGGAGAAGGATTTAGATAGAAATTTAGCTGATAGATGGCATAATATACGGCAGAGGTTGAGCACAATTCATGATACTAGCTTACTGTTAGTGCAATATAAAGTGCTGGCAAGGTGGTACATGACACCGAAGAGGCTTAATAAAATCTCTAGAACAAATAGTGATAAGTGTATTAAATGCAGTAAAGGAATGGGAGATGAAGTACACATGTGGTGGGGATGCCCAATAATTCAAGAATTTTGGGGTAACTTGGAAGCTTTTGTAGTGGGTGGCGAGGTGACGAAAGGTGAAAGGTTGACGGTTGAGGGAGTGATATTCAGTACCTCAAATCAAGGTGATGACAAAGTGTTGAAGCTTTTGAAAGAAATGGGAACATTGGTAGCTAAGGCTTTAATTATAAAATACTGGAAAAGCAATATGACTCCCACTATAGAAGAGTGGTGCAGACATATGGGTGAAACTTTGACAGTATATGAGGATGGGTCAACAGAGGGAACACAGGTAGTAAAGGAATATAGAGACATGTGGGAGGATTTATTGAATAAACGGGAAGAAAATATTAACTAAATAGACCGTGGGAAATACCTGTCTTCTCTTTCTGACAATCTTCCCTTACTGGCCCTGTACTTCACTTCACTGGATTGGTACCCTAAAATATGATTCGACTGATGAGAGATGGAAGAAATAAAGATATATCCCTGTAGGCCTATGCTTTGTAAGGGGGGGGGGGGGGGGGGGGAGGTATGGATGAATAGTAGGATGAATGGCTGGGTGTATGGAATTTGTGGATGTATTAGGTCCTAGAAATGTATGGGAGTATGTTTTGTATGGTCGGTGTTTTGTTTTATATAGATTATTAATATCATATGGACTATGATGCAAACTTGGGCCCAAAGCCACAGGAGCATTGCAGTGAAGTGCATCTAATCGGCTGGGCAATAAATTGAGCTGAAGTCCATAGAAGAAAAAAAAAATAGTGTGTACATAACTCATCAGCTGCAGCTCTGTGTGTTCCTGTGTCTTTCTCTCTGCCTCACGCACTGTAAGCAGAGTTTACAGCCAGGAAGAGCTCATTCTGAACGGGAGTGGGAAAACATCCAAGTAAGGAAAAAGTACAGGTCCTTCTCTTCAGATCCTTCTCTGTATCTAAAAAAAAATACTAAGCTATTCTCACATAAACTGTAAAAAGGCAGTGTGTGTGTAAGCACGGCAGAAACAAATGGTAAATCATTCCTCTGTGAATAGTGACAGAAAAGTGGAACCTATCTACATAGTACAGCTCTAGCCCTGACGCCGACACAAACTGTAACACAAGCTTATAAACAAAGCATTTTCTTCACACAGGCTGCTATCAGAGACCTCTGAAAAGCTTTATAGTGTTGCTGGCTAAAAGCTCTAGAGGTATGTGGGGTTTACAGAAGAACAGTTTCTTTGATCATTCCTCTTTAAGAAAATGAAAGGAAAGGCAGGCAAAGGCAAAGGCAAAGGTAAGTCAAAGGAAAATGTGAGGAAAGACAAAGACTGTGACTCATTGAGAAGATTTCAGTGTAAAAACAATATGAACAAATGGATTCTGATAAGCACTTTTTTTTCAATTGAAGGTAAGTTGAGAAGAAATTCAAACATGTGTCCACCTGCAGCAAAATTGGATAGCTATAGCAGTTCATTTATTTAATATTATTAATTATTATTATTATTATTATTATTATTATTATTATTATTATTATTAGTAGTAGTAGTAGTAGTAGTAGTAGTAGTAGTAGTAGTAGTAGTAGTATTAGTAGTATTATTATTATGTGATGAATATTACTAGTATTATTATTATTATTATTATTATTATTATTAACTTTACTTATTTATTTATTGCTATTGCTGCAAATAAAAATGACTCTTAAGCTACAGTGTACAGTCTATTAATATTATTTACAATTTGTAAGAATTCCTCCTACTCTCTAGAGCAGAATATAATTATTCCCGGGGGTGTCTGGGGTGTCTCAGTATAATATATAAGACTCTCCTTTACTCCAGCTGCATGTTCTTGAATCTGAAGCTGTTGAATTACAAAAGATTAATGTCTGTCTCTGTTATTTCAGGTATTGTATAACTATAATCCAACACACCTTGCTTTTAGTTGTATACATGAGAAGAGGTCCCTACACCTATGGTTATAAAGTTAGCCAATCAATGCTTCTTAAAGTGATGCTATGCTCATATTTCATCTACCATCTAAGGCATTAAACAAAGCATAAAATTAACAGCCAAAAACCATCTGACTATTTTTCAAGGTACTAGAAGGGTTAACACTCAAGCTTTTTGCCCCATTTATATGATAACTGAAAAACTTGAATTTGCAGACCAGCATTATCAGATTGTTTTAGCAGTGTAATAAACGGTGTAAACAAGGTAGGGAAGTTCCTGATGTATCCAGGGGGGGAAGCAGATCACTTTCTCTCCTTTATTGTCTCACTAATTACTTAATTAGGAGTCAATCTGATCAATTGTCCTGCCAGCAATGAATTCAGTTAGCTTCATATTCCTTTTTTTTTTTTTACTGTGTTTAATGCATTAGGTTAAAAATGTAATTTTGAGTGTAATCCCACTAAAAAATTGGTACGTGTTCCTATAATGCTAAGCTGTTATTGAGCAACTTCTTCTTTCACATAATAATAATAAAAAATGATTTCTGCCAATTTCTGGGGAAAAACATGGATACAGTATAAACTCTTAAAAAATTAGAGATGGACAGTTCCCGGCGAACTTCCACTGTTCGCGTTTGTAGCAAACAGCAAACCTTTGGCGTGTTCAATCCGCCCCCTATACATCATCATTGAGCTAAACTTTGACCCCTTACCTCTCAGTCAGCAGACACATGGTAGCCAATCAGCTATCACCCCCTCCTGGACCACCCACTCCCCTATTGAAAAGCAGTTGCAGTGGCCATATTGCATTCATTCTCTGGCTGCAGTGATAGTGAAAGCAGGTTCAGACTTGGTGCAGATAGGTAGGGAAAGCATTAGCTAGGCCTGTGTTCTTGTTCCTCGCTGACTACTTGCTGAAAGCACCCCAAATAGCCCTTTTGAGGACTAGTACACCGTTCTCCTGTGTGTGTGTGTGTGTGTTTTGTGTGTGTGACACTCCACAGCCCACTGACACCCAGAGCTGTGCACACTACTGCTATTGTGGCCACATTAAGTTGCAGGCACAGAACCACTCCAGTGCTTTATTTGTAGGAATGTAATGTGATTTCTGCCCTTTAGCAATTAAAACACAACTGTGTTAATCATTTTTGGTGGGACGTTTGGCATGGATCTCCCTCCGGCATGCCACAGTCCAGGAGTTAGACCCCTTGAAGCAACTTTTGCATCACTTTTGTGGCCAGAAACAGTCTTTATTGGCTAGAACTGCGCTACACTTGTGATTATAGTCCTACAGCAATGAACAAATAATAAAGTTCATATAGTGCAGCCAGCGCGAACAGTCCTTATGTGTTCATAAGCTTCACAAGTTAAAGAGACACTGAAGCGAAAAAAAAAAAATGATGATATTATGATTTGTATGTGTAGCACAGCTAAGAAATAAAACATTAAGATCAGATACATCAGTGTAATTGTTTCCAGTACAGGAAGAGTTGAGAAACTCCAGTTGTTATTTCTATGCAAATAAGCCATTAAGCTCTCCGACTAAGTTAGTCGTGGAGAGGGCTGTTATCTGACTTTTATTATCTCAACTGTTTCTGGACTATTTACTTTTCTCTGCTAGAGGAGAGGTCATTACTTCACAGACTGCTCTGAAAGACTCATTTTGAATGCTGAGTGTTGTGTAATGTGCACATATTATAGAATGATGCAATGTTAGAAAAAACACTATATACCTGAAAACAAAAGTATGAGAATATTTTCTTTGCTGCTAATCTTCTAGTAATTATTCATAGTACACAACCAATTCACTATATCATATTTTTTTTTCCGCTTCAGTGTCTCTTTAACAGGTGCTTCCATATTCCTCCACCTCCACCACACCCAACAGAGTGGGCACTCACCCTTATTCAATGGCCCTCAACCAAGTGGGTCATAGAGCGCCTGCGGGATACTCCAAGGCGATCCCCAGCCTTTAACGATCCTCTGCTCGCTACCACTGTATACTCTTCACAAGAAATGCAGCTCAAAGTAAAAGCACAAGGCTCCCATAGCATAAAACCATCCAGAAATGTATTAAAAAATTAAAAATGCACACTTAAATATTCCACAGCATATACAGGGCATAGAGTATTACTGGGCTCTCCCCCATACGGTGGCTATCCGGCTGGGCTTTTACATCCACGGACACTTTGCATTCAAGTTCCTACACGCCGCGGCCTCCACGCTGTGCACTCTACTAGTTCCTCATTGGTGTCCCCGCCCGACTAGTTTCGTCATGTCGACTCATCAATCTTGTATATGTTATGGCCAGAACCCGTAGTGTGGCCACTTCGGGTTCTGGCCAGCCAATGTGCGAAGTGGCCGCAGCGCAGCGGCCAATGTTAGAAATGTTATGTTTACGCCGTGTTGCTGCGGCCAAATTGATGACAACTTTCTTAATTTAATGAAATATAGCCGGCGGCAATGTAATAGAGGAAGCCGCCGGCTTTCGCACTGCCTCTCTCCTCTCCCCCTTGGGATCGGGGAGAGGAGAGAGGCAGTGCGAAAGCCGGCGGCTTCCTCTATTACATTGCCGCCGGCTATATTTCATTAGATTAAGCACGTTGTCATCAATTTGGCCGCAGCGACACGGCGTAAACATAACATTTCTAACATTGGCCGCTGCGCTGCGGCCACTTCGCACATTGGCCGGCCAGAACCCGAAGTGGCCACACTACGGGTTCTGGCTGTAACATATACAAGAAACAGTCTTTGTAGGTTTTAAAATTTACCTGCCTATAGAAGTTTATGGCGGTTCGCCGGGTTCATCTGTTCGCGAATATTTGCGGGAGTTCGCATTCATTGCTCAAGAATTCAAAAATTGATGTTCGGGCCATCTCTACTTAAAATAACAACTATTTAAAATTACTCTAACAAAGGGGCAGAGTTACAAAAATACATTAAAATTGCCGTGCAGTGCTGTACTGTTATACTGTTATATATGCCAGATTTGCAGCGCCTGCTGTGCAAATAGTGCAACCGGCTCTATCCCAGTAACACGCACGTTGGTAATGTAACATCTTTCCTTTGAACCAAATGCAACTTTTAGAGGCTTTTTTATAAATAAGTGCAGATTAGAATAAATAAATAAATAAACAGAAGAAAAATTGCAGCACGGTGTTTAGCTCTCTCGTCTTGCAGCGCTGGGTCCGTGGTTCATTTCCCAGCCTAAAGTAAAGTCATTTGAAACAACAGATTTTACAATATAATGCAGCCAAAAAATATCACTGGTAAGTTGTTTCTGGTGACTTTTGTTGGCCGTGTGTGCAGACCATAGGGTTGGTTAAGATATGAAATCTCTTTTTAAACGTTTCATTGGGAAAATTGATCTTGAAAAAGCTTGTGTAAATATGAACTCTAGCTCCAACTGCCAACCTCTTGGTGTCTGTATATATTTTGAATTAAGTTTAGGGAGCCGTCTGTCTGTCGTGCATGTCCTATCATAACAATAAGTAATTAAAACAAAAATGTTTACTACCAATAGGGAGACTACTGAAATATCAAAATCCTTCTATGCAAAGTGGTTAGGATGCCAACAAAAGTCCACTTACAAAATGCAAGTTTACCCCAGCGCAAAACAAGCAATCAGTTATCTCCCAAGCAGCTCCTGCTTGTGGGTAATATGTCAGATCCAGCAATACAGTACCTTATCTTGCAGCTGTTAACAGATGATCAAATACTCAAACTGCACTCTGTAATGATGATATTTACTGTTTGCTTGATGCAATCCCGACATGATCCAGAAACAACAGCGGATCTCCGCTCAGCGGTAAAGCAGCCAGCCTGGCTCAGCTTCCACAGTGCCCAAATCACGTGACTCTCCAACTTCCGGTTTCCACCTGCTATGCATTCCAGCGTGGTTACGTGCTAAACGCTTGGACGGAGAGGCTCGAGTCGCCTATTGAAAGCGATGAAGCAATAGTGCAGACTGCTGGACAGAAAGGGCCACACACGGGGGTTCACACGTACGTATACTGCATTTGTGGTATTACATGTTATTATAAATTGATCAATTTTGAAGCTTCTTCCATGTGCAGTCGAGACAAAAGTAGAGACTCTCTGTCCACCGTATTCACATATTCTACACACTCTCGGTTTCCTGCATGGAACAGACGGGAAATAATAACGAAAAGATATTAACGTTAAAATTTGTTACGTAATTCAAGAATACAGCTAAACCCAACCCTACTCTCACACAGAACCCTTCTCTGGTGGTGCCTAAAACTAACCACCTCCCGGTGGTGTTTAACCCTAACCACCTCCCCTGTGGTGCCTAACCCTAACCCCCCGGTGGTGCCTAACCCTAATCACTCCCATGGTGTTGCCTAAAACTAACCACCGCCCAGGTGGTGCCTAACCCTAACCACTCCCCCTGGTGTTGCCTAACTCTAACCACTCCCTCTGCAGAAACACCCTTTTTCACATAGAAAAGATAATATCTTTGATAACCTATAATCTGTACATACAAACAAAATAATATGACAAAAACTATAACGTTGCAAACTTCTAAAACGATAATATATTTCAAAAACGTGAATGTTCTAATGTTGGTAACAATATTTATTGTAGCGCCCTTTTTTTGCTTTTTTCACTGTATTAATGATAATTACATTAAATTCTTTGGCAGCACCCTTTTCGTCCACCCTCAGTGGGCGCCCTTTTTTCCTGCTACCCTGGAAGTATACCTGACCCAAGGTAAAGCTACTGTACCTAAAGTAGGCACAGAGGTGTGTCCATGCCTGATCTACATAACTTAGTGCATTGTCAGCTCCTCTCTTTGTTCCCCATGTCACCATAATTTGATTTAAGTCAAAATCCAAATATTTTAAAGATTTAAATTTTTTGCATTTTGACTAAAGTCAAATTTTCAGACATGAAGATGCAGCATTGTGTTGATGTTCCCTTCTGTCACCTCACCCATACCCTCCTCTTCCCCACCTTCCCTCCTATCACCCTCCCATTCTCTTATCGCTCCTCCCATTCCCTCCTATCTCCCCTCCCATTCCCTCCTATCTCCCCTCCAATTCCCTCCTATCTTCCTCCCATTCCCTCCTATCTCCCCTCCCATTCCCTCCTATCTCCCCTCCCATTCCCTCCTATCACACTCCCATTCCCTCCTATCACCCTCCCATTCCCTCCTATCTCCCCTCCCATTCCCTCCTATCTTCCTCCCATTCACTCCTATCTCCCTTTCCATTCCCTCCTATCTCCCCTCCAATTCCCTCCTATCTTCCTCCCATTCCCTCCTATCTCCCCTCCCATTCCCTCCTATCTCCCCTCCCATTCCCTCCTATCACCCTCCCATTCCCTTCTATCGCTCCTCCCATTCCCTCCTATCTCCCCTCCCATTCCCTCCTCTCTCCCCTCCAATTCCCTCCTATCTTCCTCCCATTCACTCCTATCTCCCTTTCCATTCCCTCCTATCACCCTCCCATTCCCTCCTATCTCCCCTCCAATTCCATCCTATCTTCCTCCCATTCACTCCTATCTCCCTTTCCATTCCCTCCTATCATCCTCCCATTCCCTCCAATCTCTCCTCCCATTCCCTCCTCTCCCCAGCCCATTTTCACCAACGACCCTCTAATTCCCTCCTATCACACTTCCATGTCCTCCTATTACCCTCCCATTCCTCCTCTTCCCCACCCCACTCCATCCTATTACCCTTCCATTCTCTCCTATCACCATCCCATTCCATCCTATCACCCCTCCCATTCCATCCTATCACCCTCCCATTCCATCCTATTACCCTCCCTTCCATTCTCTCCTATCACCCTCCCATCACCCTCCCATTCCCTCCTAACACCCTCCCATTCCATCCTATCACCCTCCCATTCCATCCTATCACCCTCCCATTCCATCCTATCACCCTCCCATTCACTCCTATCACCCTCCCATTCACTCCTATCACCCTCCCATTCACTCCTATCTCCATCTTATTCCCTCCTATCACCCCTCTCATTTTCTCCTGTCACTCTCCACATATACAAATAAGAAGTACATTTTTTCCAGAGTAAAATGAACCATAAATTACTTTTCTCCTATAATGCTGTCACTTACAGTAGGCAGTAGAAATCTGACAGAAGAGACAGGTTTTGGACTAGTCCCTCTCTTCATAGGGGATTCTCAGCAAGGCTTTTATTCTTTATAAAGATATTCCCTAAAAAGGATTTAAAAAATGATGCAGGCCAGCTTCCTTGCTCGCTACACAGTTTTTGGGCAGTTGGACAGAGCAACTGCCATTCACTAAGTGCTTTTGAAAATAAATATATCCCTGAGAATCCCCTATAAAGAGATGGACTAGTCCAAAACTTGTCACTTCTGTCAGATCTCTACTACCTACTGTAAGTGACAGCAACATAGGAGAAAAGTAATTTATGGCTCATTTTACTCTGCAATAAACGTACTTCTTATTTGTGTATGTTTGCACATATTTCAAATGGTACAGTTTTTCGCTGTAGTGCCCCTGTAAAAGGCAAGCCTAAAAGACGTCATAATCAACATTTGCAGCAGTGGGCGCGTAGCTCACCATAAACAAAATATTTATACAATAGGTTAACATGTTTACCTCTGGAAGATATACGCAACACTCATCTGTTGAATTTTATAAAATTATATTGATATAAAAATAGATAAAGCATATATATGGGAATATACAGTGGGTTGCAAACGTATTTGGCCCCCTTGAAATTTTCCACATTTTGTCACATTACTGCCACAAACATGCATGAATTTTATTGGAATTCCACGTGAAAGACCAATACAAAGTGGTGTTTAGGGTCATTGTCCTGCTGGAAGGTGAACCTCCGCCCCAGTCTCAAGTCTTTTGCAGACTCCAAGAGGTTTTCTTCCAAGATTGCCCTGTATTTGGCTCCATACATCTTCCCATCAACTCTGACCAGCTTCCCTGTCCCTGCTGAAGAGAAGCACCCCCCGAGCATGATGCTGCCACCACCATATTTGACAGTGGGGATGGTGTGTTCAGAGTGATGTGCAGTGTTAGTTTTCCGCCACACATAGCGTTTTGCATTTTGGCCAAAAAGTTCCATTTTGGTCTCATCTGACCAGAGCACCTTCTTCCACATGGTTGCTGTGTCCCCCACATGGCTTGTGGCAAACTGCAAACGGGACTTCTTATGCTTTCTGTTAACAATGCCTTTCTTCTTGCCACTCTTCCATAAAGGCCAACTTTGTACAGTGCATGACTAATAGTTGTCCTGTGGACAGAGTCTCCCGCCTGAGCTGTAGATCTCTGCAGCTCGTCCAGAGTCACCATGGGCCTCTTGAATGCATTTCTGATCAGTGCTCTCCTTGTTCGGCCTGTGAGTTTAGGTGGATAGCCTTGTCTTGGTAGGTTTACAGTTGTGTCATACTCCTTCCATTTCTGAATGATCACTTGAACAGTGCTCCTTGGGATGTTCAAGGCTTTGGAAATCTTTTTGTAGCCTAAGCCTGCTTTAAATTTCTCAATAACTTGATCCCTGACCTGTCTTGGACCTGTCTTGTGTGTTCTTTGGACTTCACGGTGTTGTTGCTCCCAATATTCTCTTAGACAACATCTGAGGCCCTCACAGAGCAGCTGTATTTGTACTGACATTAGATTACTTACAGGTGCACTCTATTTAGTCATTAGCACTCATCAGACAATGTCTATAGGCAACTGACTGCACTCAGATCAAAGGGGGCCGAATATTTATGCACACACCACTTTGCAGTTATTGATTTGTAAAAAATGTTTGAAATCATGTATGATTTTTGTTCCACTTCTCATGTGTACACCACTTTGTGTTGGTCTTTCATGTGGAATTCCAATAACACTGATTCATGTTTGTGGCAGTAATATGACAAAACGTGGAAAACTTCAAGGGGCCGAATACTTTTGCAACCCACTGTACATCTCTCCAGTTGTTGTCCATCATCCAAAAATACATTTTCAAAGTTCCTTAAAGCAGAATATAACCCTGCGTTTCAACTTTGCTCTAAAACATTATTTACAGTATATTATATACAACCAGCATTTATTTTTTTTACTAGACCCGCATTGGAAGGGTTACACAGTGCTTTAAAGTTCCTGGAGATTTCTGCAGACGCATCCGAAGCTGACATAGATACATTTTGTTTACATAAATGTATCTAAGTGTTGAATGTGACTCACTCTCTCTGACTGAGAAGGAGTTGGAGGACAGCCAAAGAGTGTGTAACATTTCTCAATAGATACATATAACTAAATAGAATGTAACAATCTTAACTTCTGCATATCTTTTCACAGAACTTTAAACCTCTGTGTTTAACCCTTCCAATGCTGGTCTAGTGAAAAAAAAATGCTTTTTGCATATAATATGCTGTAAATAATGTTTTAGAGCAAAGTTGAAATGCAGGGTTATATTCCGCTTTAAGTGAAACAAGTCCATAGCAATATAGCAACTCTTCTTCTGTAGATTTTACCCTCCATAGATAATTGTTGTCTCGAGATTGTATAGTGTATGGTACACACAAATATAGCTTTTTCCTTAAAATGGTATATAGAGTTCTATTTTTGTGTAAAGAGCTTTAAGTAAATATATCTTCATCAAGCATAGCTGGGTAGTTGTCCCTAAGCTTGCCATTGCATTTAAATAGTAATGCTTCCTGACTGTTATGAAGAAAAGTATAAAAAAGTTATCTAAAAAACTTAAAACTGCTGAAGTTTGAAAAGACAAGTCTTTAATGTTTATGTAAGCTATTGTCAATTATTCCCCAAGAATAATGCATATTACCTCTCTTGTGTTCTAGACTCGCAGTGGAAGGTAGAGTCTCTAGGCCTCAGTCGATCTCAGTAAAGTTTCAGGCTCAATGGTAAAATATAGCAGCCTGCCAGGGCTTTTTATTGTAAAGTTTCTAAGATGGCGTCTGTTAGGGGATTTTATGGTGACGCACTAAATTCAAACTTATTTTTAACTGGTACATTCTGACATTTTGTGACATTTTAAATTATCGGGTTATCTGAGCATGTACATGTATGACGCTACTTGCTTTATTAGCACAAGCAATCTACGTCTCTTCTAAATTAGAAATTCTAATCAAAATTACATCAGTAACATTTTAATTAGATCTTATGACCCAAGTGGTGGCCTTATGACATCTTTCTGAATCTGATGTAATGCCAAGATATATGCATATGTTCTTAACTTATTCTAGGAAATTGGCATGTTCTTTGGTACATCATTAATTAACATGAATTTTTAAACGCCCCCTGTGGTCACGGGTTGTAATGTCTTGAACACATGGCTTATTGTTATGGTTTTGTATTCATAACAAACAGCCATCTGTTGTAATACATGTGTGAGAAAACGCAGAAAAGCCGCCGCGTCTGCTGAAAGCAAGGCGGCTGATTCCGCGTCCAACGTGGCGGTTTGCACACATAGGCACGCGTCTGGTAGTGTGGCAGAACGCGGAAAAGCCGCCGCATGTTCTAATAGCAAAGCGGCTGTTTCTGCGTCCAAGGTGGCAGTTTGTACACAGCAGCGTGCCTTTGGAGTGGCTGGGTCTGTTAGTCCACATAGATGGATGAAGAGCTACGCGCGCGTGGGCCAGAAGTCAGGGCCTTTATACCAGCAGGGGAAGTGTCAGCTGATCAGGACGATCAGCTGATTCCTGCTGAACTCATGATTGGCTGAGTGGCTCGGGCGGGGCAGCAGAGTTCAGCTACTATATATTCTGCTTGCTTGTCAGTTGCTGGTTGTCTGCCATTGCAAACACTTTGTGGAAGCATTCAGACCATAGTCAGATCCTTAAAGTGTGTTTGAACCAGGAGGACTTGGGAATTCACACTGAGCCAGATTACCTTGTACTGTTTATTTGTTAGACCAGTTCCAGGATGTTGAGATCAAGGCCCTCACACTCAAGACTAGGGAACTGTATTGCCTTTGTGTTATATTCCAGGCTAGTTCCAGGGTGTTGACGATCACGGACCTCACACCCAAGACTAGGGAATTGTATTATCATTTATGTTATGCTCCAGTTTAGTTCCAGGGTGTTGTGACTACGGACCTCACACCCAGACTAGGATTGTGCTATTTCTGTACTACGTTAGCCCAGTCCAGGGCAATACCTTTCATATTAGCTGCGGGGCTTCCTGCAACCCAGCCTCGGTCCCTTGCCCAGGGGTCCACAGGCTACAGGAATATCACCCACAGTCAGGGGTGAATTCCTCAACAGTCTTAGGCCGCCAGCTCCTCTGGTGGTCTCCACTCAGAGTTGTTACTGTTGCACCAAACACTCTCACTATTTTGGTATCCAGAGGTTAGCAATACATCTGTATTATCGCTGATTCTGCAAATCATCGATAATCAGGTGTATATCTGCATTCTTGGGGGTACTGCAGATCGCCAATAATCAGATTATCTCTGCGTGCTGACACCAATCGTTACAGAATGGCAGACCAAACCCAAATGGACGCACTGTATAGACATGTTGAAGTCCTGACCACCGCGGTAAACCAACTTTCCGCGGCAGTTTTGAACCAACAGACCCAGATATGTCAGATATTTGGGGCTATTCAGGAACTTCAATCAGTGCGATCTCCGCTTAGCACAGACATACGTATGCCTGTAGCTGAAAGGTTTTCTGGCGACAGATCTGACTTTCGGAACTTTAGAAATAGAGTGTTATCATACTTTGAGTTAAGGCCTAACTCATCTGGAACCGTGGCACAGAGAATTACATTCATTAAAACTCTGTTGTCAGGGGATTCCCAGACCTGGACATATGGTCTTCCTATTGGGCATCAGGCCCTGACCTCTGTGGATGAATTTTTTGAGGCTATGGCTATGATTTACGATGACCCAGACATTGCCTCGACTTCTGAACGGAAGCTCAAGCTTCTGCGTCAAGGTAAAGGTCCGGTAGAGAATTATGCTGCGGAGTTCAGGAGGTGGGCAGTCTCGGCTAGATGGGACGCATTTGCCCTCCTGGACTGTTTTTTGGCCGTATTGTCAGATACTATTCATGAGGTAATGATAGGCCATCCTGAGCCTGAATCATTGCATGAGGCAATTTCTTTGGCGATACAGATAGATCGCCGTTTGCGCCACCAGAGACAGGTTCGTGGTAGAGTGGCCAGAAGGTCTATCTTACGCGACTCTTCTCGGTCTCCCTCACCCCCAGGCGAACCTATGCAAATTGGGTACACAAGGTTGAGTCTGGGAAAGAGGAGTCACAGGAGCCCAAAGAAGAACGCTTTATATGGGTCCTCTAGACCAGACAAATGCCACCACCTGGGGGGAGTCAACACCATAGGTGAGCAGGGTTCATCGCTGAACGATGGTCGGCTGATCCTTCCTTGTTCGGTTACGTGGGAAGGTCGGACCAAGTCCACAGAAGCCATGGTTCAGCAGCGAACCTCATAGATTACGATTTTGCTAAAAGCTTGGGGATACCTTTATCCGCACCCGACCGACAGATTTCGGTCACCGCGATGGATGACTCTCCATTGCGCAGTGCCCAGTTTCTTGCCCAGACCCCCCTACTGTCATGTTGTTTAGGGGCAGTGCATGAAGAGAGTTTACAGTTCCTGGTCCTGCCGATGAAGAGCTCTGCTGTTGTTCTCAGTATGCGCTGGTTACGACTTCACTCGCCGCTGATTGACTGGGCTTCAGGGCAGCTACTGAACTGGTCAGCCCATTGCCAGGAGCACTGTTTAAAGAGGGGTGAGGCGGATAATACCAAGATACAGGTCGCAGGAAAGACAGGACAGTGTACAGATATTTCTAACGGATCCTGTTCCTCACGGTTACCTCTCATGCATGAATCAGATAGCAAAAGCGCCAAAGCAGACACTTTAGACAGGGGTTTTGGGCCCAAAATCTTTCTATCACCAAAAAGACAAGCTGACAAAAAATAATTTCAGGTGCCCCTGCTCAAACCAGCAGTGCAGGTGGATTCCACTCCTTCCCACCCTGTGTTGATTGATGACCGGCCTGAGTATGAGATAAAAAGGGAATTCTCTAACTCACATCCTGGAGAGTCAGGAAGGAGATGTCCGGAGTCCACTCCTCGAAGGGGGGGGGGGGTACTGTGAGAAAACGCGGAAAAGCCGGCGCGTCTGCTGAAAGCAAGGCAGCTGATTCTGCGTCCAACGTAACGGTTTGCACGCATAGGCACGCGTCTGGTAGTGTGGCAGAACGCGGAAAAGCCGCCGCATGTTCTAATAGCAAAGCGGCTGTTTCCGCGTCCAAGGTGGCAGTTTGTACACAGCAGCGTGCCTTTGGAGTGGCTGGGTTTGTTGGTCCACATGGATGGATGAAGAGCTACGCGCGCGCGGGCCAGAAGTCAGGACCTTTATACCAGCAGGGGAAGTGTCAGCTGATCAGGACGATCAGCTGATTCCTGCTGGACTCATAATTGGCTGAGTGGCTCGGGCGGGGCAGCAGAGTTCAGCTACTATATATTCTTCTTGCTTGTCAGTTGCTGGTTGTCTGCCATTGCAAACACTTTGTGGAAGCATTCAGACCATAGTCAGATCCTTAAAGTGTGTTTGAACCAAGAGGACTTGGGAATTCACACTGAGCCAGATTACCTTGTACTGTTTATTTGTTAGACCAGTTCCAGGGTGTTGAGATCAAGGCCCTCACACCCCAGACTAGGAATACTGTGTATCTTCTGTGTATTCTCTAGCATAGTTCCAGGGTGTTGAGATCAAGATCAAGATCTAGATCACACTCAAGACTAGGGAACTGTATTGTCTTTGTGTTATATTCCAGACTAGTTCCAGGGTGTTGACGATCACGGACCTCACACCCAAGACTAGGGAATTGTATTATCATTTATGTTATGCTCCAGACTAGTTCCAGGGTGTTGTGACTACGGACCTCACACCCAGACTAGGATTGTGCTATTTCTGTACTACGTTAGCCCAGTCCAGGGCAATACCTTTCATATTAGCTGCAGGGCTTCCTGCAACCCAGCCTCGGTCCCTTGCCCAGGGGTCCACAGGCTACAGGAATATCACCCACAGTCAGGGGTGAATTCCTCAGGAGTCTTAGGCCGCCAGCTCCTCTGGTGGTCTCCACTCAGAGTTGTTACTGTTGCACCAAACACTCTCACTATTTTGGTATCCAGAGGTTAGCAATACATCTGTATTATCGCTGATTCTGCAGATCATCGATAATCAGGCGTATATCTGCATTCTTGGTGGTACTGCAGATCGCCAAGAATCAGATTCTCTCTGCGTGCTGACAACAATCGTTACAACATGCTAAAATATATAGGGCCTGATTCACTATTGGGTGCTAACCTAGTGAGCATGCCTCAAGGCTTTGGGCGTGCTAACTAGGGTGCTAAGTAGTTAGCACACACCCAGTTCAGTCCTGGGGATGATGTTGGCTTTCCTGATTTGGACCAGCAACATCCCCAGGACTGAACTCCTGAAATATGAGCAAAACCAGAAAGAGGAACGTGTCCCTTTGGTTGTCACCTACAACCCACACCTGGAAATCTTAAGGAGGATTGCTAAGGAACTTCATTCCATTTTACACAAGGATCACAGACTGAGAACGATATTCCCTAAACCTCCACTCTTGTCATATCGGCAACCACACAATCTAAAACAGATGATTGTCAGGAGCTCTTTGAATAGGCCTCAACAAAACGGAACATCACCCTGCCGACAAAAAATATGTGGGACCTGCAGACACATTTACTCCACTGACAGGGTAACGATACCAGGTTCACAACAGGAGTACAGAGTACAAGGTACATTTTCCTGTGGTTCCACCAATCTGGTATATCTGATCATGTGTGCTAAATGCCCCAATGTTATGTACGTGGGAGAAACTGGACAAACTCTGCGCAAACGTATGAATGGACACAGGCACACTATTAATGATACCAAATCTGGACTCCCAGTTGCTACACACTTTCGGTCCAACGGACACAGCATGGATGATCTTCGTGTCACTGCCCTGAAGGGCGGCTTCAAAACGTCAAATGATCGATTAATAGCAGAAACAAAATGTATAAATTGGTTCAAAGCTGTGCAGAACGGTTTGAATAAGGACAACAACTTTTTATATTGGTATGAGGCTGATGATATTTGAACTTTCTCAGCCATTCTAGCTGAACTTGTGAACTAAGAATTTAAGATACCTCTGGGTCAGTCCAACTCCCAGGTCTGTGAGCATGGAGTAAACAAGGATCCTTATCTTAGCTAACAACCTCTAACCCCATTCAGATGGTCTGTTTGAATTAAGGCATCTTAATGACATGTATTTATGCTTGAAAAAAATATCTGTTTTCCCTTTTGATGTTGCACGTATAAAGCTGTCTGTACCACCAGCTTGCAAACTAACAGCCCGACGAAGGCTGCAAGGCCGAAAGCTTGTTTATTGTTATTCATTTTTAGTTAGCCAATAAATGGTATCATCCTGATTTAAAACGTCTTGCTTTTACCTTAATATATAATTCTATTATTGATCATTAATTAATAACTTTATGATTACTACACATGATCACTATATCAGCGCATAGCAGGCTTAGCTTCTGTGGTATATATCTCTGATGAGCAAGCCTTGCTAAGCAGGCATTACAGCCAGAACTGAGTAAAGTCAGAGCATTTCTCCAGCGTTATCTTAATACACTGTAAACATAACCTTGTAAAGGGAACAGACAGTTTACTGCAGAAACTGACATTAAGGGTTACTCTAACCAACAATTTAACTCTGATTAAAGAATAACTCTGCTTATCATCATACAATCTTGAAATTCACTCAAATAATCTGAAAAACATTTTAAAGCATATATAATGAACCTAAATCAAGATGGAAATCGTCATTTCTCTGCAATAATATGAGATTTTCTGACAGTGCAGAACGTGGTCTGTGTTTGGCTTTAACTCCTTACCCTTCTCTCCTTCTGATTCCCCACACCCCCCACACCAGAGCAGGTGTTAGTGTGGTCACACTTTTGACTGGGGAAGTAAGAGTGGTCACATTGTTATGGGGGTTCCGGGTGCCCACACTTGCTATATGGCACCAAGCAGGTGGGACCTGAACTGTGAGGTCAACAAGGCTAAGAAGCCCTTCAAAGTTCTGTGAAATTATGTTTTGTATTTATGCTCCAGACTTAAAGGGATATTTAGAGAGACCCTGAGCAGACTGTGTGATTATGCATTTAAGCATAGCCACTAATACTAAGAATACCCCCTCACCTACCGCTGCTGAAATAAAGCTCTCGGCTCCTTGGTCCAGCCGGTGTGAATTGCATTGGGGTCGACGACTCTCGGCAAAGTCGTGCTGTGACCCATTACATAAGTAGCATGTGTATTTTGTATTTTTTGCTGCTACATTGTGTGTATTTTGTATTTTTTGCTGCTAAATTGTGTGCATTTTGGGGTAATCTGTGCTGCATTGTGTGTATTTTGGGGTAATCTGTGCTGCATTGTGTGTATTTTGGGGTAATTTGTGCTGCATTGTGTGTATTTTGAGGAATTCTCTGTTGCATTGTGAGTGTTTTGGGTGATTTACTGCTACATTGTGTGTATCTACGGGCAGGCCCGGATTTACCTCACAGGAGCCTATAGGCACAGATGCTCTGGCACCCTAGACTTTGCCCTCCACGTACCTACAAACCCAGCCAAACCGCACCGCAAGTGTGCTAGCTGGCCCAGCTACCACTTCTCCCTTACTTCCCTTGCCTGTCATAGGTAGTTACCAGTGCCCTTTCGTATTACATAGCCAGCAGTACCCTCAATATTAAGTATGTAGTGGTGCCACCGACTGAAGGGAGATCTCAGCATTGGAATGCGGAGAGCTGGGTGAGTAACCTCTCATTTCACTCTCATCGGGACTCTGCATAGGGAAGGAGCCACCTTTCCATCATCAGGCGCCTGTAGGCATGTGCCTGCAGTGCCTTATGGTAAATCCGGCCCTTTCTACAGGGCAAAGATAGCCAGGTATTTCAAGATATTAATTGCAAAAAGTAGAAATATATGAAGAGAGAAAGAAAGAAAGAAAGAAAGAAAGAAAGAAAGAAAGAAAGAAAGAAAGAAAGAAAGAAAGAAAGAACTAAGAATATGTATATATTTTCATCGAGCTGCAATATTACTACACAGCTGCATCAGTCCATTCCTTATTTTCCCCCAGAGTTGCAGAAGGTAATTTTCTGAAATCTGCTGAATAATGTAATTGCCAATTGGTTGTTTTCTTTGCACGTATTACCTAAGTGCTCTGGGGCCGGGGATCATTCTCCTAGGTAAAGAGATTCCATATAAGATGGCAATTGCTGAAACATGAACATGGTGTGCCAGGCAGCTAACATCCCATATTAGAGACAGCTAGATGCTTCCAATGTAAGAAATAGCTTATGTTACTTATCTTTTTATTTAAATAATAAAATTCATCTTACAAAATATTGTAACATAAACTGTGTAATAATAAGAATAACACTAATAATGACACCAATAATAATAGTAGCTTCTTTACAACTGGTACCTCACTGGGCCCTGATACAATGGCTATCGTTCATAAACCTGTGTTCGGTAAAGAGAATCTGTGCGGGAAAACACCGCTGTTGGTGTTTTAGACTTCTGGCTCCTCATTCATAAAAATGTATCCAGTTGCGATAGCAGTGCAGAGATTCCCCGAATTAAACTGGCGGTAGGCTTGCGGAGACACGGAAGCTGCCGAGTTGATACATTTCTCCGTGTTCCGCTCTACTGCAGCTGCCTGGGAGGTCTTTGTGTCTCCATTCACTTAACATTGTTATCGCCACATCAGAGGGAGCGGTACTTCCCGACCTCACACCGCTTGCTCTAATCTTTATGAATTAACATTTTGTTACATTTTTTATGATAATCACCGCACAAGGCGGTGATTTATCGCTCTGCTTGGAAATGTCAGCTTCGCATGCGGAAAGAGCCTTTATGAATGGAGACTTTGCTAAGAGGTCAGTAAAGTCAGCTGTTTTCAGCATTTCCGCATGCGGAAATGCTTTATGAATGATAGTGAATATCTAAGATTTAGCAAACAACTATATGCTCTCTGGGTAAGAAGCAGGTCAAGTTACTATTTATGTGTTGAATAAAACAACTACATTAACAGAAAATAAACATTTATTGTAGCATAACTTATAGTGTAATAATAATAATAATAATAATAATAATAATAATAATAATAATAATAATAATAATAATAATAATAATAATAATAATAATATGTGCATGTCATTCTTGTGCAGAGGCCGGGATAATATTTGTGGTTCTAACTTTAGTAAATGTCCTTCCATGGCAAGCATTTGTAAAACTGGTACATGGCAAGGCACTGATACAATATGTTAGGTTATTAATTTCTAATGTTCCATGTGTTTAGCCAGATAACAACACTATACATCATTTGTATGTTCAATAACCAATGGATTACTAGGAGCAGCACAAACTACTGGCATTCAGCTATGTGCATTAGAGCTAAGATATTGACCTCAACTCACTAACATCCTTCTGGTGATAATACGGAAAGTGAAAACTTATCACAAAACATCGATCCACATTGTAAATGTCAATTCGCTAAGAACCTGTCCTGACTCCTTATTAAGTTTTTGTGATATACGTTTCCATAGTGAGACTCATATGCTATTCACTTTTTCCTCAGAGTTTTCTCCTAGGAGATACTTTTTCCTCTTCACTTTGAATTATTTTTTTAGCACTTTGCAATTGAAAAGTATCAAAACATAGGTGAAAAAGTACAGTCAAATTTATTTTCTTTCTTGCTGGTAGTTTAACCTCCCTGGCGGTTCATTTTTTTTGCCACTTAGGCAAAAATCCTTTTTTTTTTATTTTTATTTTTTGTTTCATGTAAAGCTACCAGAGTGGTAGCTACATGAAACACCACTAGAGGGCATGTGTCCCTCTAGTGCGATCGTCGCCGGCATCAAAAGCAAACAGGGGAACGCGTATATAACGCGCTCCCCTGTTTGGCTTCTCCTGTCGCCATGGCAACGATCAGAATGACGTCATAGACGTCAGTCAACGTCCTGACGTCAGACGCCTCCGATCCAGCCCATATCGCTGCCCGGAACTCATTGGTCCGGGCAGCACAGGGCTCTGGCGGGGGGGCCCTCTTGCGCCGCTGCATGCGGGCGATCGTCGCAGAGTGGCGGCGATCGAGCTATACGCGCGGCTAGCAAAGTGCTAGCTGCGCGTACAGCATTTTAAAGTGAGCAAATCGCCCCACCAGGGGCTGAGATATCTTCCTGCGCGGCATAGCCCGAGCTCAGCTCGGGCTTACCGCCAGGAAGGTTAAAACATAGGATATTGGCAAAGTGTGAAAATATCACCTTGGTGAAATCGCAGTAGAAAAAATGAACTGCAAATAGACCTGATATATTGCTCCAATTTACTTGTTCTCCTAAGTTTTCTCCTAGGAGATGCTTTTTTATCTTCCGAGTATTTTCTAGCTTGCTGGTGGCTTAGAAAGCATTTTATTGATGAGATGTGAAAATATCACCTAGGAAAAAACTTAGCTTCTCACCTTAAATTCTCACCTCTGTAGTTATTCATACATGAAGTAGGTAGGGAGGGGAGAAGCACACACAGGCAGGATGTAGCTCCACCCCTCCTGCTGCCTCCTCTGCAGGAGGATTACAGCCAGCCTGCAGGAGCATCCTGTCTCTTCCTTCCTCTGTGTGTGCCTGGTGTGTATATCTCTCTGTATACAGTGTCACTTCTGCAGAAAATACCAGAAAATAAACCAGACAGCTTAGACTCCTCCAATTTACATTGAGTGCTGTATCTAACACTGCATTTAGGGAAATCTGATCCCAGGTGATATTTCCTTACATGCTTTAGAATTATCACTTGCATTCCTTCTCTGGGAATTAACATTGTATCCTTATGTTTAGGATCCATTCCTTAACTTAAGAATTGATTCCTTAAGGTGGACCTCCATTGAAATTTCCTATAATATAAAGTTATCTATCCAATTTTTCCTGCTGAATCCCTTCCAGGACTCCATTTACACCAGCTTACAGCGCATGGTCATATCATCTCCCCTGCAGAAAAACACCATGATGTTTTATCTGCTCGAATTAGAAAAAAAAATCATGATGTTTTTCTGCAGGGGCTGGAGCCACGTGCCAGAAGCCAGTGGACAGGGGGCTCTAGAAGGGATTTGGGAGGAAAAGACCCCACAAGTCCCCACAAATAACTTTGTATTATAAGAGAAGTCAAAGGAATGTGTAATTTACACTGGAGGGCTATTTTAAGTTAAGATTTTGATACTTTACCTACTTAAAGGATTACTATCGAAGTTGACTAAAATTATAAATGCCACATATAATTCCAGTAATTACTACCAAATAGAAATGCAAAGGCTTTTTTTTTCATCTTTTCTTGTTTTATGTGAAGAAAATATGACATTTACAGAGAACAGTTTTTACTGTGGGTATTACTATGGAGAACTGTGCCCAGCACATCCAACATACAGAAACAATCTTCACTGGATCTAATACTGTGAGTAAAATGTGTTCAGAATGATAGAAAGCAGAAATATAGCTTCTGAATGTGTGTAAATAATCATCAGCTGCAGCTCTGTGTGCTCCTGTGTCTCATTCTCTGACTCACAGTGTAAAGTAAACAGTTTACAGCCAGGTTACAGTTTAGCTTTGCCTCCCCCTCCCCCGATGCCGACACAAAATTGTTACAAACAGCCTGTGTAAAAAAAGCATTTTTGTTCACACAGGCTGTCTTGAGAGACCCCTGAAAAGCTTTTCAGTGTTGCTGGCTAAAAGCTCTATAGGTATTTGGGGTTTACAGAAAAACAGTTTCTTTGATAGTTGTTCTTTAAGTGTTGAATCCTTAACTTAAAGATTGCATGAGGCTAATTGGTTAGTGAATATTTAATGATTTATCACCAAGGTGATAAGTTGAAAAATAACTGAGAATCACTAGAAGGAGATACGTTTAGTGAGTTGTGGCCATTATACTATCAACTTCTAAACATTTACTGGTCCAATTGTGCAGTGACTGAATTCTGAATGTAATGAGTTCTGAATTTAATGACCAGCACAACTCCATGTTTGGAGAGGGATTCTTTTCCTCTTGCACAATAGAAACTCATTACTGGGATGAAGAAAAATGTGTGTCTGTATGCAATCAGGCACACATTTGTGTTGCAGATTTTGACTGTGGTAAAGTCCTGTTATCCTATGATCAATAACCTCATAACTAGGCATTTAAGCATTTTACGGTGTCCACTTTTGCTTGAGAAAGGGCTTGGTGAAGCTTTAAACAAACCAGTGCCATTGCAATGACCTTAGAGGACTGGTACATGAATTGCATAATTTGGGTCTCTGTCTGGCAGGACCTTACTTACTATCTTTATACCAACCTGGAATACAACCATTCTATAAACTCTCTGTTAAGGGGTTATTGAAGATTTCCTATAGGTTGCTTTTGGAACTGGGATTTTCATAAGATTTTTGTGTACAAAAGAAACATTTTTCTGCATTATATGTCATTATATGTCTTGACTTTCATGCTTCTGTGGAAACCTTGAAAAAAATCTGTTTTCTTCATTCCAGAGAAAAACAAAATGATGAAAAGATGGCCACGAACAAGACTCGAGTAACCATGTTTGAATTAACTGGATTAACTAATGACAACAATCTCATCCCTTTCCTCTTCATTTTCTTTTTAGTTGTCTATGTCGTGACCATATTAAGCAACATTGGGATGATGGCCCTTATTCAAGCATTTCCCAGTTTCCACTCGCCAATGTACTACTTCCTGAAATACCTTTCTCTGGTAGATCTCATCTACTCCTCAAGTATAACTCCAAAAATTTTAGTAGACCTTCTGTCAGTGAAGAAGACAATCTCATTTCTAGGTTGTGCTTTTCAGGTATATTTCTACGCTGCTCTGGCAGGTGCCGAAGTCGTTCTTCTCTCAAGCATGTCGTATGACCGTTATGCAGCCATCTGCCACCCACTCCACTATTCCCTAATAATGACAAAGGCTAAATGCACCGGTCTGGTTCTCTTGTCTTTTTCTGTGGGTCTCTTGCAGTCAGCAGCACAAACCAGCTGTTTATTTAGTCTTGAGTACTGTGGGCCTAACCTCATAGACCATTTCTACTGTGAGATTCCTCCGGTTCTGAAACTGTCCTGCTCCACTTCCCATCTATGTGATATTGTGACTTTTTTATTAGTTAGTACTTTAGGCTTATGTTCTTTGGTAGCTATTTTGGTCTCTTACACTTTCATTATGTCTTCTGTTTTCAAAATTAAATCAGTGGAGGGAAGACTCAAAGCGTTCAGCACATGTTCTTCACATCTCATATGTTCCTCTATCTATTTCCTTACTATCTTCTTCATATATCTACGCCCTGACACCCGGGTCCTAAAGAAACAAGACAAGGTGGCGTCTGTGTTTTACTCTGTGGTGACCCCAATGCTAAACCCTCTAATATACACTCTAAGAAACCAAGAAGTAAGAAAGGTCATTTTACAAGCACTGAAAAAGTAGCATTATAAATCAATGACATGGAATAAATGGACTCATTAGTAGTGTTGGTTCAAATTCTTCGGGTTGGCGAATCCAAATGCTAATTTTTCCCAAATTGCATTGTAGTCAGTACTGCTGACTTAAAACCACCACACGTGCTAGAATCACCAAATGTGCTAGGTAAATTAAGGAGAACGGTATTTTGGGGATTTTTTTTAAAGACCCTGCAGTTTTTGAGAAAATCAATTTTAAAGCTACGATATGAAAAATGTTTTTAAATGGTTGACTCATGCTTGTTAGTCAAGTTTTATGTCACTGTTGTCAGACTAACCTGAAGAAGATCCCGCATAACACGTTGTCCATTTTATGTACTTGAATAAAATGTATTTTCCAGTCAGCACTGGTTCGCTCTTTCAAGAGAGATAAGCAAAACATTGCCTCTCCTTTTCATACAGGTATTAGGTATTTTATATACATAGGGAATTTCCAATTACCGTATATACTCGCAAGCAAGCTGAATTTTTGACCCCCCAAAAGTGGGCCAAAAGTTGGGGGGCGGCTTGCTTGCGAGTCATGGGTGGGTGGGTGTATAGGTGCTGTCCCTCCCCGCTCCCCCCGCGGCCGCCGCTGCTATTACCTTAGGCGGCGCCGCTTCCTCTATCCCCGTCCTCCTCCGGTAACTCATTCACAGCAGCGCGCCCCTCGCTGCTGTGATGACGCAGGAAACCATAGAGAGCGGTTCCCATAGTAACGGCATCGCCGCTACAGGAAGCCGCTCTCTATGGTTTCCTCGTCATCACAGCAGCGAGAGGCGCGCTGCTGTGAATGAGTTACCGGAGGAGGACGGGGATAGAGGAAGCGGCGCCGCCTAAGGTAATAGCAGCGGCAGCCGCGGGGAAGCGGAGAGGGACAGCACCTACCCACCCACCCATACTGGGGCACTATGCTAGCTATATGGGGCACTATGCTAGCTATACTGGGGCACTATACAAGCTATAATAGGGCACTATACAAGCTATAATGGGGCACTGTACTAGCTATAATGGGGCACTATACTAGCTATAATGGGGCACTATACTAGCTATAATGGGGCACTATACTAGCTATACTGAGCACTATACTAGCTAAACTGGGGCACTTCACTAGCTATACTGAGCACTATACTAGCTATACTGAGCACTTTACTAGCTATACTGAGCACTATACTGGCTATACTGGGCACTATACTGGCTATACTGGGCACTATACTGGCTATACTGAGCACTATACTAGCTATACTGAGCACTATACTAGCTATACTGAGCACTATACTAGCTAAACTGGGGCACTTCACTAGCTATACTGAGCACTATACTAGCTATACTGAGCACTTTACTAGCTATACTGAGCACTATACTGGCTATACTGGGCACTATACTGGCTATACTGGGCACTATACTAGCTATACTGAGCACTATACTAGCTATACTGAGCACTATACTAGCTATACTGAGCACTATACTAGCTATACTGAGCACTATACTAGCTATACTGAGCACTATACTAGCTATACTGAGCACTATACTAGCTATACTGAGCACTATACTAGCTATAATGAGCACTATACTAGCTATACTGAGCACTATACTAGCTATACTGGGGCATTTTACTAGCTATACTGAGCACTACCTACCTATACTGGGCACTATACTAGCTATACTGGGACATACTGGGGGGATCACGCGACCAGCGTTTCCTACCCCTGGCTTACATGAGGGTCAATCATTTTTTCCTGTTTTTTGGGGTAAAAGTGGGGGGGTCGGCTTACATGCGGGTCGGCTTGCTTGCGAGTATATACGGTAGTGTTTTTTTTTTAAAGGTGAAGGTTTAATGTTTGGTAAAAAAAAGAACAAGAAAAGTACAAACAAGTACATACAGTGACTGACATCACAGATCATACACATCATTAACATAAAAAGGTGTGCAGAAGGATGTCAAGTACACGCAAAACAAGAATATACAGGATCTTCTCAAAAAATTAGCAGAATGGGTTAAAGTTTATTATTTTCTGTAATGTACTGATAAACATTAGACTTTCATATATTTTAGATTGATTACACACAACTGAAGTAGTTCAAGCCTTTTATTGTTTTAATATTGATGATTTTGGCATACAGCTCATGAAAACCCAAAATTCCTATCTCAAAAAATTAGCATATTTCATCCGACCAATAAAAGAAAAGTGTTTTAAAAACAAAAAAAAGTCAACCTTCAAATAATTATGTTCAGTTATGCACTCAATACTTGGTCGGGATTCCTTTTGTAGAAATGACTGCTCCAATGCGGCGTGGCATGGAGGCAATCAGCCTGTGGCACTGCTCAGGTGTTATGGAGGCCCAGGATGCTTCGATAGCGGCCTTAAGCTCATGCAGAGTGTTGGGTCTTGCGTCTCTCAACTTTCTCTTCACAATATCCCAAAAGCTTTATGGAGATGAAGATTTCATTTTTCAGCATGACCTGGCACCTGCTCACAGTGCCAAACCGCTGGTAAATGGTGTACTGACCATGGTATTACTGTGCTCAATTGGCCTGCCAACTCTCCTCACCTGAACCCCATAGAGAATCTGTGGGATATTGTGAAGAGAAAGTTGAGAGACGCAAGACCCAACACTCTGCATGAGCTTAAGGCCGCTATTGAAGCATCCTGGGCCTCCATATCACCTGAGCAGTGCCACAGGCTGATTGCCTCCATGCCACGCCGCATTGGAGCAGTCATTTCTGCAAAAGGATTCCCGACCAAGTATTGAGTGCATAACTGAACATAATTATTTGAAGGTTGACTTTTTTTGTTTTAAAAACACTTTTCTTTTATTGGTCGGATGAAATATGCTAATTTTTTGAGATAGGAATTTTGGGTTTTCATGAGCTGTATGCCAAAATCATCAATATTAAAACAATAAAAGGCTTGAACTACTTCAGTTGTGTGTAATGAATCTAAAATATATGAAAATCTAATGTTTATCAGTACATTACAGCAAATAATGAACTTTATCACAATATGTTATTTTTTTGAGAAGATCCTGTATATATATATATATATACACACAGTGGGATGCGAAAGTTTGGGAAACCTTGTTAATCGTCATGATTTTCCTGTATAAATCATTGATTGTTATGATAAAAAATGTCAGGTAAATATATCATATAGGAGACACACACAGTGATATTTGAGAAGTGAAATGAAGTTTAATGGATTTACAGAAAGTGTGCAATAATTGTTTAAATAAAATTAGGCAGGTGCATAAATGTGGTCACTGTTGTCATTGTATTGATTCCAAAACCTTTAGAACTAATTATTGGAACTCAAATAGTCTTGGTAAGCTCAGTGACCCCTGACCTACATACACAGGTGAATCCAATTATAATAAAGAGTATATAAGGGACTCAGTTGTAAGTTTCCCTCCTATTTTAAATTTCTCTGAAGAGTAGCAACATGGTGGTCTCAAAACAACTTTCAAAAGTTAAGGCTCGAAGTGGCAGACCAAGAAAAATCTCAGATAAACAGAAGCGAAGAATGGTGAGAACAGTCAGAGTCAACTCACAGACCAGCACCAAAGACCTACAACATCATCTAGCTGCAGATGGAGTCACTGTGCATCGTTCAACCATTCGGCACACTTTACACAAGGAGATGCTGTATGAGGAAGCCTTTTCTCTGCCCACAGCACAATCAGAGCCGCTTGAGTTATGCTAAAGCACATTTGGACAAGCCAGCTTAATTTTGGAATAAGGTGCTGTGGACTGCTGAAATGAAAATTGAGTTATTTTGGCATAACAAGGGGAGTTATGCATGGAGGAAAAAGAACACAGCATTTCAAGAAAAACATCTGCTACCTACAGTAAAATATGGTGGTGGTTCCATCATGCTGTGGGGCTGTGTGGCCAGTGCAGGGACTGGGAATCTTGCCAAAGTTGAGGGACGCATGGAATGCACACAGTATCAGCAGATTCTGGAGACCATTGTCCAGGAATCAGTGACAAAGATGAAGATGAAGCTAGAAATGTTTTGTAAAGAGGAATGGTCCAGAATACCTTCAACCAGAATCCAGACTCTTATTAGAACCTACAGGAAGCATTTAGAGGCTGTATTTTCTGCAAAAGAAGGATCTACTAAATATTAATTTCATTTATTTGTTGTGGTGCCCAAAGTTATGCACCTGCCTAATTTTGTTTAAACAATTACTGCACACTTTCTGTAACTCCAATAAACTTCATTTCACTTCTCAAATATCACTGTTTGTGTCTCCTACATGATATATTTGACTGACTTTTTTTATCGTAACAACCAACGATTTATACAGGAAAATAATGACTGGGACCCTCGATGATGGCCTGGGACCCTCGATGATGGCAGTCAGAGGAAGGAGGGGAGGATCGTGGTGACAGGATCAGGTGAGATGCAGCAGGGGGTGTGAAGTGTAGTGTAGTTTGGGTTGGATGCAGGGGTTAGTTACACACTGATTGCCAGCCGTCACACACTGATTGCTATTACACTTAGAGGCCCCTCCCCATCCCTCCCACCCCAGTCGTCACACACTGATTGATATTACACTAAGAGGCCCCTCCCCATCCCTCCCACCCCAGCCATCACACACTGATTGCTATTAGACTAAGAGGCGCCCCAGGGCCCCCAACCTCCCCAATACCTTAATCTCTAGTTATCTGACTTGCAGTCACTGCCATGTATCCCCTTTTCCTATTTCTTTCTGCTTCAAACACAATTGGGAATGACAACTGAATGAATTGTGCGCCCCCTCCTACACTGCGCCCTGAGGCTGGAGCCTCTCCAGCCTCTGCCTCGGCCTGGCCCTGCATGTAGTATAAGAGCTTATCCAATCAATCATTCAAGGTATTTTCAATCTGTTGGCCCTTATACTACATAGATTTGGTAAATCTGTACAACCAAGATTGTATGGTGTGTGTTAAGCTTTAGTCAACCACAAATGGTCCAGTTAAAATGTTTTTATGCAGAACTCAGAACTTGCTATATAATAAAGTGTACTGCAGCAAAATCTCATTTTACCAAGTTAAAAACCATTTTTGCTTTGAATTTTATAAAATCAAATTTCTTAAAAACCAAAAGGTCTTTTTTATCCCCTTTTCTCATAGAATGGGCCTCTCATATCGGCAGGTCGTCGTACGTTGCTATTTGTAAGTCAGGCACTACCTGTAAAGTAAAAGTTTAACAAATCTGACAGATAGTGGATTAGTCCATCTGCTCATAGGGGATTCTCAATTTACTAAACAGCAGTTGCAAAGTCCAACTACTAGAATAGTGAGCAAGCGAGTAGGAAGGCTGGCCGGCATCTTTGTATGGAACCTTTCTAGGGAGTGCTTTTCTAAAGAATAAAAGAGATACTGAGAATCCCCATGAAGAGATGGACTAGTCCAAAAACACCTGTCATTTTTGTCTGATTTTTACTACCTGCTGTAAGCAACAACAACATAGGAGAAAAGTAATTTATGGTTCATTTTATTCCTAGACAAATGTACATTTTACAGTTTGTGTTTTTTGCATTAGTACTCCCTTAGCTGAAGACAAATGTAAAATGGAGGTAAAGAAGATAATATCGGAAAAAAATGGACCAAACCAATCAGTTTCCATTGATTTATAACTAGTCAATTTTATAATTAAAATGTGTTTCTGCAGAGCGAAAATAAACATGTAAATTGCAGCTCCTTTTGGGATTTAATGCTTCTGTGTAAAGATTCATTGCTGTGTTTCTCTGGGGAGGGTGAACATGATTCTCTCCCTGAATGTAGTTTTTATATAAAAAGCAAGTCGGTTTATGGTGCCAAATTATATTTTATATTTCCCCGCCTGTAGGCCGATCTCTGCTGAGAGTCAAGACTGGCGTGAAGAACATTCTTTTTGTTGTTTCTTTCAGTAAAGAGGAAATTCTGACTCTGTTTTCCAATTTTTTTGGGGGGAGGCGGGAATAATTTATTAGAAACATTGTTTTTTTTTAAAACATCTGTCATATTATATTATCTGCTCTTTTTATCTGTATAGATAATTTTAGCAATATACTGCTTTTCCACAGAATTGATCACTGAGTCATGCTGGTTGGAGCAGATTGGTGATTTCCTGCTGGTGATTACGCCTATGGAGCTATAATGCTTCCTGCTTTGTGCAGCTTACTGAGGGAAGTTACCCAGATGGTAATACGCAGCCCGTACTTCAAAAAAAGGGACAGAGAGGGTACTAAAATCTCCTGATTTTATGGGTACAAAAAAAATCTGTTTGTGTTCCCTGGTCCTTTAAAGGGAAACAATAAGTTTTAGAGTAAAAAAATATTGGGTTAATAGACGGTGTTTCACTTTGCTTGGAAAGGTTATCATGTTACAATTCAACACTACCCCAGCAGCTCCAACATTGTTCCTTGATCCCTAATTTCTGTAAATAATACTTCAAAAAACACACCAGAGAGTTTCTCTTTGCAGAAATCAGTAACTGCAAGCAAAGATGAGATAAGGATCCTCATTTTTCAATGAGGTGAAGGCAGCATATCCAAACAATGGCATCTCCCACTCCAGAAAAGGAGGTTGGGAGACTTTTGATTTCAGCACAAATGACATTACTTTTGGATAAAGGCAAGTAAGAGCCATGGTCAAATCCATTAGGCTAGGTTTTGCAATAAAAAATGTATAAACAAATGTAAATGCACAATCACAGAGTTCTCCTAGAAAACATATATTCGTTAATGCAGTACTGGTGGTTATGTTACCCCCAACAGAGGTAGTTGGCATGATCAGCCTTTTCATAAAGGGATAATAAATAATATTATTTACATAGTGTTGACAGAGTATATTGTCTTGTCAATAACTGTCCCTGGGCTCACAATCTAATCCCTAACATATGTCTACGTATGTATCGTGTAGTGTATGTATTGTAGTCTAGGGCAGGCCCGGATTTACATCACAGGAGCCAATAGGCACAGAAGTCTTGGCACCCTAGACTCCGCCCTCCATGAACCTACAAATACCCGCCAAACTGCACGACATGTGTGCTGGCTGGCCCAGCTATTACTTCTCCCTTACATCCCTTGTCCGCCATAGCTAGTTAGGTAGCTACAGGTGTCCCTTTAGCATTAGGTAGCTAGAAGAACCCTCAATATTAGGTAGCTAGAGGTTCCCCCAAGTGTTAAATTATACAAGCTTTCAAGGATCTAGTCCCTAATCCCAGAAAGCTTGCATAATTTAACGTTATCAGTTAGCCATTAAAAGGTATTATTTTTTACAAAACTTTATGCATGTGTTATGTGTACATTGACGGTATAACCACTTTGCATTCCTGGGTTTTTACCCCTTAAGATTCCAAATGATTTTGGCATTTCAGCTCTGTCGCTATTAACACAGCAATAACTTTTTATTACTTGTTCCATGAAAGTGATAGGTATGTATATTTTTTTTTACAACATCTAGGCTTTCTAGAAGATATACACAGGCACAGGGAGACTCTTGCTTTTAAAGCGGAATATAAAACCCTGCATTTCAACTTTGCTCTAAAACATTATTTACAGCATATTATATGCAACCAGTATTTTTTTTTCCTAGACCAGCATTGGAAGGGTTACACACAGAGCTTTAAAGTTCTGTGGAGAGAAATGCTGCCTCAGCCGAAGTTTAGATGGATACATTTAACTAAACAGAATGTAACAAGTGAGGAATGTTACACACTCTTTGGCTGTCCTCCAGCTCCTGCACAGTCAGAGAGAGTGAGTCACATTCCACACTTGTTACATTCTGTTTACTTAAATGTATCTATCTAAACTTCAGCTGCGGAGAGCAGTTCTCTCCAGGAACTTTAAAGCTCTGTGTGTAACCCTTCCAATGCTGGTCTAGTAAAAAAAAAATGCTGGTTGCATATAATATGCTGTAAATAATGTTTTAGAGCAAAGTTGAAATGCAGGGTTTTATATTCCGCTTTAAATATTACAAGAGATACAACACAAAATGTACAATAATTAAATAAACAATAAAGTGCTCTCTGCTGAGTTAAAGAGAACCCGAGGCGGAATATTGAAATCGTAATGGGACCCAGAGGCATGTCATGTGCACAATGACATGCCTCTTGTTCTCTCTATTGCTAGTCCTCCCTGTGCTCTGCTGTCCCCCTGAAAATATTGCCAGGCTAGCGACAATCTGCTTGTCACAAGCTTGATGTTTATCTTGCAGCCTGTCAATAATTTTTCCCACATCGCCTCCCCCATAGCATAGCTCCCCCGCCGCTCTCCGCCTCGCTAGCTTCCTCCAATCAGAAGCTAAGCTGCGACCCAGGAAGTAGCTTCCTCCAATCAGAATCTAAGCCATGACCCAGGAAGTTCTTCCTGGGACATGGCTTAGCTTCTGATTGGAAGAAGCTTGCGAGGCAGAGAGTGACGTGGGGAGCTACGCTATGGGGGAGGCAATGCTGGAAAAATTATTGACAGGCTGCAAGGTAGACATCAGGCTAGCAACAAGCAGATTGTCACTAGCCTGGCAATATTTTCAGGGGAGACAGCAGAGCGCAGGGGGAGGACTAGCTGTGGCAATAGAGAGACACAGAGGCATGTCATTGTGCACATGACATGCCTCTGGGTCCTATTAAGATTTAAATATTCTACCTCGAGTTCTCTTTAAAGCGGACCCAAACCAAACATTTTTTTCAATTCAAAATATTTAGTTGCACCACTCTGACACATACAAAGATAAATAAACCCTCCTTCAAGCCTATGAACATGCTTTTCCCCCTTCTGTTTTCATAACTGGGGTTATACAGGTGGCAGACATTATTTCTGAGTTTTGTAGGAGGTTTTAGATCATAGATGTGATTGTCATCAGCTACCCTCCCTCACAGGGGCGTCATCTATGGGAAATCTCACACAAGCTGAGATCACCTCCCCTGTGACATCATCAGTAGCAACCTGTGTTTTGTATCTCCTCCACCAGTCTGCTGCATTCTGTCCGGCAATATGAAAGGAAGGGAGGGTTTCCTCCAATAAAAGTAAAATATTTTACATTTGTCATCATGCAGCTGAAAAAAGGCTGCTATTTATTATTATAATTTAGAAAATAGATTTTATTTCTGAAATCTTTTATTTTTTAATTTGGGTCCACTTTAAGTGCTTTTAGTGACAATTAAATGATGAAGGAGCAATAAAAAGTAACTCTGCTTAGTGCAAATCAAAGGTGATCATACAATATTATACAATATATTCAATGTAAAGAGATAGATAAATAATTGATAAGCCTCACTCTGGTGTCTAGTGCAGAGCTGGGCAAACTACGGCCCGTGGGCTGAAAAAGGCCCACATGCTCTGTAAATCCGGCCTGCCGCCAGGTGGATGGATTCTTCTCCTCTCCCCTACCTCCTGCAGAGTCACGAGTGAAAGGAAACAGAAGGTTAACACTCACCTAATAACCACTTCCTGTGTTGGGTCTTTATGGCCACGGGGCATCATGTGACACACCGTTAGGACATCCCAGCATATTCCACTTACGACTCTGCAGGAAAGGTATTTTAGGAATGAGGCCTACAGTCCGCAGCATGCGGCCTGGGCAGCACAAAGTTCACCTAGCCCTGGTCTAGGGGATGGAGTCCCAATAAGCAATGACCACAGCACCTGCCTGTTGTTACCTACCTGCCCCACGTAAAACATTTTGGACTCTTATGATTATGGTATGTTTAACACACATGCTCTTTTATTTCTAACCTTTAGTGACTACTTCTCCTTTATAGAGTGAGAACTGGATGGATATCAACATGACACAAGTGTCCATGTTTGAGTTGACCGGATTAACCGATAATAAAAAACTTGTCCCATTCCTTTTCACTTTATTTTTAATCATCTATCTGGTCACCATATTGGGCAATGTTGGGATGATAGTTCTTGTCCGTGCATTTTCCATTCTCCACTCTCCGATGTACTACTTCCTAAGCTACCTGTCTTTGGTGGACCTCGTATATTCCTCAACCATAACTCCTAAAATGTTGTAAATGTAAAGAAATCAATTCCCTACTTTGGTTGTGTTCTCCAGATATACTTCTATGCTGCTCTGGCAAGTATTGAAGTCCTGCTGCTCTCAAATATGTCCTACGACCGGTATGTGGCCATCTGCCACCCTCTGAAGTATACCTTGATCATAACAAAGGAGAAGTGTTTTCGTCTTGTCCTCCTGTCTTTCTCTGTTGGCTTATTGCAGTCATTGGCACAATCCAGCTGTGTGTTCAGCCTCAGCTACTGCATGTCTAACCTGATAGACCATTACTACTGTGAGATCCCTCCCCTCCTGAAACTGTCCTGCTCCAGCATATTGTTTTGTGATAGCTTGACTTTCTTTTTTGTAAGTACTCTAGCAATATCTTCCTTGGTAACCGTCCTGGTTTCATATACGCTCATTGTTTCATCCATATTACAGATGAAGTCTTCAGTCAGTAGGCAGAAAGCCTTCAGCACCTGCTCCGCACATCTTATGTGTGTGTCCATCTTTTTTGTTACAGTTTTTTTTGTTTACCTGAGCCCCGACACTCAGGTCCATCAGAAGCAAGACAAGGTGGCCTCTGTATTCTATTCTGTAGTGACCCCAATGCTCAATCCTCTTATCTACAGTCTCAGGAACCAGGAGGTGAAGAGGGTCATTATACAAGCAGTGCAAAAACGTATGCATGCACTATGTGTACATTGACAGTGTAACCACTTTGCATTCCTGTTTTTTTACCCCTTAGGATTCCTAACAATTTCGGCATTTCAGCTCTGTCACTATGATACAGCAATACCTTTCTATTACTTATGCCATCAACGTGAAATGTATAATTTTTAGCGACCATCTAGGCTTTCTAGAAGACACAGGCACAGGGAGTAGAGGTGCTCATTGGGAATCCAGAGAATGGACATTTCTAGAAATCGGAAATCAGAAAACTGAAATCGGAATTCCGTTGAAATCCAATTTACCGCCCTTCAATAATTTTAGCCCAATCACAGAACTCAGTAGCATTAGGGCCTCTGCAGAAGTCATCTCAAGAAGAAATACGTCAGTAGGTGACCTACATGGTAAGAACTGTTCCTTTCAAGCTATCTCACAAGTTCCCTACAGAAATAAGTACTTCATTGTGAGCCATTCCAAACATTAAAGAAAATCTGTATTAAGAAGAAATGCCCCTGAGGGGTACTCACTTCAGGAGGGGGAAGCATCTGGATCCTATTGAGGCTCCCCCGCCCTCCTCTGCCTCACGGCAGCAGCGATACAGCGCCCTGAATGGCAGTGATGTAACTATTTAATTTACCGGCTCCAGTGCAGGTGCAGTAGCGGCTCTTAGCTCCGAAATAGGCAGAAATAGCTAATCACTGTCGGTGCGCTCTACTGCGCAGGCGCAAGTCTCCTGTGCCTGTGCAGTAGAGCAGACCTGACTGGGATCAGCTATTTCCGCCTATTTCCGAGCAGAGAGACGGAACACCGCTACCCACTGGAGCCAGGGGAGGTATATATTGTAGGCTGTGTCTTCCATGGGGCAGACAGAGACTACCGTGGGACGGAGGAGGACAGGAGAAGACTCAATAGGATCCAGAGGCTTCTCCCTCCTGAGGTGAGTACCCCCCAGGTTTTTTTTTTTTTTATACAGAGTCTCTTTAAATTTCTTTTGCTTTGAAGGAAACCTGTAAAGGTGGCCATACACTGGTCGATGTGCCATCAGCTCGACCAACAGATAGATCCCTCTCTGATTGAATGTGATCAGAGAGGGATCATACAGCTGCCTTTACTGCAAACAGATTGTGAATTGATATCAGCATGAAATCGAATCACCATCTGTGGAGCTGCCGCTGCCGTGCACGCCCCTCCCCCCCCCCGCATACATTACCTGATCCGCCCGGCGCAAGTCCCCTGGTCTCCGCTGTCTTCTTCTCCACGCTCGGCTCCAGATTCACTGTACTTCCTGTCCGAGGAAGTTTAAACAGTAGAGGGCGCTCTACTGTTTAAACCTCCTGAACGGACAGGAAGAATTGAAGCCTGCCGGAGCCCAGCGGTGACAGCGGGGATACGCGCCGGCCAGATCAGGTAATGTATTGCTGCTAGCATCGGTTGTCGGACATTCGAACACCGCTATCGATGCACTCCCGATCCACCGGCGATCGAGCAAAATCTTTCGCACGGACGGATCGACAGGAACGATCGATTTTGGACAGAAATCGATAGTTCGGTCAGCGTTTGCGCAACGATTTCACAGCAGATTTGATCACAGTGATCGAATCTGCTGTATATCGCCGGGAAAATCGGTGTATGGGCCCCTTAAGGTGAAAAAAAAGAGTTTAAAGGGGAACTTCAGTGAAAATAATGTATTAAAAAAAGTGCTTAATTTTTACAATAATTATGTATAAATGATTTAGTCAGTGTTTACCCATTGTAAAATCTTTTAAATGCCTGATTTACATTATGACATTTATCACATGGTGACATTTTTACTACTGGCAGGTAATGTAGCTGCTGCTTGCTTTTTGGCAGCTGGAAACAGCTGTAAACAACTATTTCCCACAATGCAGCAAGGTTTACAGACAGGAAACTGCTAGGAGTACCATGGTCCTCAGAGTTTCTTGTGGGAGGGTTTTTTTCCCCACAATATCAGTCATACAGCACCTCCGATGGTCTGTTTGTGAAAAGGAATAGATTTCTCATGTAAAAGGGGGTATATCAACTACTGATTGGGATGAAGTTCAATTCTTGTTCACGGTTTCTCTTTAACTTACCTGGGGCTTCTAGTAGCTCCCTGCAGACGTCCTGTGCCGGCGCCAGGGCAAAATGATCCACCGGTCCCTCGCCGCGGCTCAGTTTCGTTTTGTGAGTCTGCGGGCCACTGTGCCTGCGTGGCCCTGGCCACACGCATCCTCGCTCCCGCTCGCACCACCGGAAGCATCCTGTGCTGCGCCTGTGCAGGATGTTCCCGGTGACATGAGTGGATGCGCATGGCCAGGGCTGCGCAAGCACAGCGGCTGACGATTTGTAAGTCGGCGGTAAAGAAACTGAGCCGCGGCAGGGAACGGGAGGATCGTTTGCTAACGTTGCAGGCACAGGGCAGCTGTAAGGGGCTAGCGGAGGTCCCAGGTAAGTGAAACTCTTTTCTCTTTTTTTTGTTGAGTCTTTAGGTCCGCTTCAATGTCTCTTAGTTACATTGACTTGCGTGTTTAGGGTTGTTGTTTTGATGCATGACAAAGTTTCTCACCACTCTTCTCTTCAGGGTTTTAGTTCCCAGATAAATACCCTGACATTTTCTGGCACAGTTTGCTGGTACTATTGAGAAATCAATGATGATGATGGCAAACCATCTTCATACAGACATACAGACTGGTGACATGGTGACATCTTTATACATAGGCAGAAAAGCAGGATGAAACCCTTGCCACAACATGTTTTTCATACTGTAATGGACCACATTTTCTAAACATTGATAAAGTTGTGCACAGCAATTTTACCACTACTTATTCTGCCTATGCTGTGCACATTGCACAATTCGTGAGATTTACCCTAGCAACGCAAGCATGTCATGCGTTTTGCACTCATTGCAAAATGCACACTACCTAGTCAGCATCAGTAACGGAAAATTTGCTGTGCGCTCTCTGCACACGACAACTTAAAGAGGATTCAAGATAAAAAACTAACTATAACAAGTAACTTGTCTATATATCTTATCTAAAGTTTAGATGGTTTACACAGTAAATCTAGCTGCAAACAGGTTTAATAGAATATGATTATTTATTCCAGTGATACAATGACAGCAGCAATGTTGTTTGTAAACATTACACAGAGGCAGGCATATCTGTATCTTGAGCACTCGGCCTAATCCCCTCTCCTCCTCCCTCCTCCTCTCTGCCTCTGAAATCAATGGCTAGTAACACCTCCCCCTCCTTCTGCCCAGACTGAGCTCCCATGAGCCCTTGCTACTGCTGGCTCTCTGAAAACCTGTGGGCGTGGTTTATTTAGTTTATAGGGAATTAGAGTATTAAAACAAAAGCAAAAAAGTTAAAAACAGGGAACACCAAGAGCCCCAATAGTGTAATTCGTACTGGACAAGGTGGCAATAAGTTTGTATTGCTAAATACTCACAAGTCAGGGTCACCAGCAGGCAACCACTGTAAAGGCAGGTGGGGAGATTGTCGTGATCCCACTCAGGATTAAGAAGTCGCTCTCTGTAGACAGGAAGAAAGGGTAGCAACCAAGGGTGGACTCAAAATTGTATACAATGAACAGAGGCGCCAAAAGTATAAGATTAGATTAAATGAGCTTAAAAAACAACTTAAGTGGCAAAATTGAAAGAGGAAGTGGTGGTCTTACCTCCCTCAAGCAGACACGACAACGACTGCGATTCAGACAGTCAAACACATTTATTAGGAACTCCAAAAAGAAATGCAACGCGTTTCGCGTTTTCGACCAAATATCCGCAGATAGCTATACGGATTTGAAAAAAAATCTGGAATCCGAATCGGATAGCTGAAAAAAGGTCGGATTTTTGGGTTACCCGGATATCCAGAATCCGGATGAGCACCCCTGATATATATATATACAGATGGGCTGCAGCACACGACAGAAAAACAGATGGGCTGCAGCACGCAGAGCTATGGATATCCTCTCATGTCATGCCGGTAAGCCGGGAAGCTTCCCCCCCTCCCCGCTCTGTGTGCCCACTGCCCCTCCTACCAAGCTGGCGGGAACTTAGACCTGGCTGCCTACCTAACTGGGGACACCTGTGACCTGCCTACCTAAACTGAGGGGGGCTCCAGGTGAGGGAGGGGGGGAGGCTTCCCCTCCTCCCCGCCGCTCTGTGCCCACTGCACCCCCTTCCATCATGGGAGCCCCCACTAACTGCGGACCTGCCTTTGTGGGGATATCTGCTGCCAATCTAATTGTATTTTGTGGGGATATCTGCCGCCAATCTAATTGCATTTTGTGGGGATATCTGCCACCAATCTTTTTGCATTTTGTGGAGATATCTGCCGCCAATCTATTTGCATTTTGTGGGGATATCTGCCGCCAATCTGATTGCATTTTGTCGGAAAATCTGCTGCCATTTGACTACTTGATTAATTATCATGAGGCATGTAACTACTTGATTATTTTATTTAAAATATATCTGGTCAGACCTAATCTCTGTGAATAACACCGCTACTTATTTTGTGTTTTTTTTTTTAAGTCTGCCCATGACCTATCATGACCACGTCCATGTTCCAGTGCGTGGTGACACTCATTTATTTTTCCTGCGGCGTGATGCGCGCACCGCATGTGGACATATCCCTATTGGAGACTGTCCTCAGAAGTGCTTACAATCTATTCCCTACCATAAAATCATGCAAAATTTCTAGAGTACATGTATAGGTGAGCCCAAAATGGGGGGGGGGGGGGGGGCCCAGGTTGAAACTTCCTTGGTGGGCCCTTAGTGTCCCAGTCCGACCCTGACAGGGGCTCTTGGTTACGCTTTAACGTGCTTAAGCTCACCAACTGCGACATAGTGTCCCCAATCTGGTGAGTCCTAACCAAGCAATGCTAGTTTTTATTATCAGCAGTTTAGTGGTAACTAATCCAAAAACATAAAAGTAAACGAAATGGGAGAGAAGGAAACTAAAAACACCTCACCTTTCACTAGCTACCAAATGAACTCTCTGAACATGTGCAATCCACTCATGTATATGCTTAACTGTGCTAGAGGTGGGCGTGGTTATGCACCTCTGTGTCCTGCAGCCCCTCTGTATTTATATATATTTCTTGTGGAGATTGGGGATCTCCAGTGCTGCGTGGCATGCTTTGCAAAAAAATTGCATTAAAGTTGGTTTGTGCTGCTCATCCCTTGGTAGTTGTATGTATATATGTATGTATGTATGTATGTATGTATGTATGTATGTATGTATGTATGTATGTATGTATCTATCTATCTATCTATCTATCTATCTATCTATCTATCTATCTATCTATCTATCTATCTATCTATCTATCTATCTATCTATCTATATATCCCTTTTGCATGTCTTAGAGTTTGAATAGGAGGTAAACCTTTGTTCTTTATTTTGTTGTGTATATTAAAAACTAAACACTGCTCTGTAATTGTCTGGAAGATAATCTTCCAATAAATAATAGTCACCTTTGGGTAATAGAGAATTATGCTTCTGGGATATTCCTTCCCTAATATAAGACCTCTCTCAATACAGATGTTATCTTATAGCAATTATGAATTTGTCAGGAGAGACATGTGAAGCCAACTATTGCTGATGCTGGCCACCTTCTAAAAAATATCCTGGATTCTATCTTGTACAATTGGAGGAATTAATAATAACAACACATTTTGTTGCAGCAATACAGCACATTTTGTGTCCAGGAGATAACACTGGAAGCTTCCATATCTGTTTAAAGCCCAGTTTATAGCCTATGTGTAATTACAATGGAAGAAAACATTTTTGCAGATGGTTCCACAATATCTGTTTTGGTAATGATGACATTGTTTTGCAAATGTTGGTACTCAAAGTAAATAGGAAATGCAGCACTTCCATTGTTTACATGTAGTATCTGCACAGAACCCCCGTTTTCTGATCTGCTGCTTAGAAAACAACAGGCTTATATGGACTTCAGGACCACAGTTTTTTTCCCTTAAAAATCAAAACAACTTTCACATTTCAGAGCTCCTCCCATTCATTCATTGATAACTTTATTGTTACTTATTACACTGAAATGATCTATACATTGTTGTTGTTTTTTTGCCACAAATTAGGCTTTCTTTGGATGGTATTTTTTGCTAAGAATTATTTTATTCTATATGCATTGCAAAGGGAATAATAAAAAAAAAATAGAAAAAAATCATTATTTCTCAGTTTTTAGCCATTACAGTTTTAAAATAAAATGTGCTTCGATATACAAAACCCACGCGGTTTATTTGCCCATTTGTCCCGGTTATTACGTCATTTAAATTGTGTCCCTAGTACAATGTACAGTATGAAGATAATATTTTATCTGGAAATAAAGGTGTATTTTTTTCCGTTTAGGGATTTGTAATACTACTTCACTTATTAAAAGACTTTATTTGCAAAATGGACAGTAATATACCCTCATGACATACATATTAGAAAAGTTCCTAAGGTAACCATTTATGTAAAAAAAAACAAAAAAAAAACTTTTTTCATTTTTTTCATTTTTTTAACAAGTGTTTTATTTTGGTAACTATGGGGCAGGGTTGAAAGGAGTTAAAAAATAATATTAATAAAAAAAAACTAATAATAATTTTTCTATGTAAAACAGTATAGTTTTTTAATTGTGTGTATTTTTACTTTTTGACCACACGATGGTGCTACTGAGACCGTGTTCTATCAATAGAAACACGGAACTGTCAGGTCTGTTTTGAAATAGATAGCGTCTTGTTGCTGCAAGCTGTCGGAAGTCACAGGTGCGGTGATCAAGGTTGAGAACAGCTGATGCTCATATCCCAATCACAAATGGAGGCAGCTGCGACAGTGAGGTGAACGAAAATGGTGTGGGTATCGTAAACGCAGCGGTAAGTTAACAGTATGCATATCTACGCCCCTGATCTGCAAAGTACACAGCGGCGTATATTTGCTCACCAGGGATCCTGAAGTAGTTAAATAAAAAAAAAAGTGCAAAACTAAAATTGGAAGACATCACATTGCATTTTAAAATCTTGTAAAAGTAAGCATAGTAAACTAGCATTAAAAATAAAACTGTAACTAACCAAATAACATTATTCTTGTGGTTTACCATGCCCAAAGTTACAAAACCCCACACACTGAAACATAACATATTGGGCTTGATGCACAAAGTGGTGGTAACTGTTAGCACGCTTGTGAAAAGCCCCTTAGCATGCCTAAACATACTTTGCACGCGCTAAGTTTTGCATTCGCGCGCTAAGCTTGGCATGGGTGCGACGTTTAGGGAGCATCCAATGCGCCGTTTTGGGCGCATCGGGTGCGCCGCTTTTGTTGCACCTGGCGCAACGTTTTGCGAGAGGGCAGCGCTAAACTTAGCATGCGAACGCGAAACTTAGTGCACAAACTGATTTAGCTTGGTGCATGCTAACTACTTAGCACCCTAGTTAGCATGCCCAAAGTCTTTAGGCGTGCTAACTAGGTTAGCACCGCTTTGTGAGTCAGGCCCATAGTATGCAACTGCTGGGGGTGATTGAAAACACCCTACAAGGAAAAAACACAGAGACAGCAGGAGCTCAAGTGATGACGTATGTCACAGTATTCGGAGGGAAAAGGGGCGGTAATAAATGATACTCACAAAGGTGGGTGTAGGAAGGCAACCAACCGTTGTAGGTAGGTGGAAATGTATAACCCCGACTCCACTCGGGTTTCCAGACAGAGCTGGAGATGGTTGCACTTTTGAAGTAAAAACGCAACTTGATTGACCTAAAAAAGTGGTTGGAGTCACCGAGGATCAATGAGGGATAAAACCCCATCCAAAAGGGGGGTAAAGGCACAAGGTAGGGGGAAGAGGCACCCAAATATGATAAAATATGTTAAAACCAATAAAATACAAAAAAGGGTGAAATGGCTTACCTCAATGAAGACAAATTCATTTATTAGATTAATTTTTATTATGCACTGGCAACACATTTCGTGGCTGCGGCACACTTCCTCAGGCCAAATAAAAAGTGCCGAACCTGAGGCACCTAGCTTGCGGCAAACAGCACTGTTTGGCACTTTTTATTTGGCCTGAGGAAGAGGGTACATACCCACAAAACGCGTTGCCAGTGCATAATACAAATCCATCTAATATGTTAATGTGTCTATATTGAAGTAAGCCACCTCACCCTTTTTTCTATTTTTTTGCTTTTAACGTATTTCATGACATCTAGGTGCCTCTTCCTCCTACCTTATAACATATAGTATACTTAAATGGTAAGTTCACTTAAAGAGGAACTCCAGTTAAAATACCAAAATGAACAAAAGTGCTCAATTTTTTAAAATAATTATGTATAAATTATTTAGTCAGTGTTTGTGTGACACTGGTTTTGGCATTAAAATACAAATACAGGAATCTTAAAAGCTTAAGATGACCAATCAGGGAAGTCCTCCATAATGTCCATTCACCCTCTTCCCCACAATGTATTCCTGCATACAAAGCCATTATCAACACTGCTAAACCAATTAGCAAGTCTGTTAAAGTCTGGCCTGAGACTGCCATCTCTCAGCTCCAAGATTGCTTTGAAAATACAGATTGGGATATTTTCTTTCATGAAACAGACCTGGAGACCAGTACTTCCTCTGTATTGTCATATGTTAATTTCTGTGTGGACACCATCACTGTCAACAAAAGAATTACGGTTTACCCAAATCACAAACCATGGATAACAAAAGAACTCAAGGTACTTCTAAAGAATAGAAACAAAGCTTTTAAAATACAGGACAAAGAAGCATATTCTTCAGCCAGAGCAAGTCTGAAAAAAAGGCATACGAAATGCAAAACTTGAATACAAACAAAGGATTGAGGAAAACTTTGAAAATGACTCAAACCCAAAGAGGATGTGGCAAAGCATTCAACTATTTACAGATCACAAAAAGAAGAATAGCACTCAATATACACTGGACAATAACATCCCCAGACTAGCAGAGGAACTTAACAACTTCTTTGCTAGATTTGAAAAAGACAACAATCGGCCTCCAGCCAACTTTGGACCCACTACAGACTCACAGCCTTTAATCCTTCACATACATGAAGTGCAGAAAGCACTCACAAATATCAACACCAGGAGAGCTGCAGGTCCTGATGGTGTGCAAGGACGTGTGCTCCAGGCCTGTGCTGGTCAACTAGCGAAAGTTTTTACACAAATATTCAATCTCTCTCTGTTCTTGGGTGTAGTTCCATCATGCCTTAAATCTACAACCATTGTGCCAGTCCCAAAAATTCCTAGGATAACCTGTCTTAATGATTATCGACCAGTTGCTCTAACCCCTGTCATCGCCAAGTGCTTTGAACGACTGGTAGTCACACCCATCAAGGCCTCCATCCCAGCAAATCTAGATCAACACCAGTTTGCTTACCGAACAAATAGATCGACTGAGGATGCCATCTGTGTAGCTCTCCATGCTGCCCTCTCACACCTGGAAAAGCCCAACTCCTATGTTAGGATGCTCTTTGTTGACTACAGCTCAGCATTTAACACCATTGTACCTAGCCAGCTGACCAACAAACTCCATGCACTAGGTCTTGCTCCCTCCATATGTACTTGGTTATTGGACTTCCTTACTAATCGCCCTCAAACTGTCAGACTAGGAAAACAGACATCCTCCACCCTTACCCTGAGCACTGGCGTGCCACAGGGCTGTGTATTAAGCCCTGTCCTCTATGCACTTTTCACCCATGACTGCCAGCCTATCCATACCTCAAACATAATTGTTAAGTTTGCAGATGATACGACTGTCATTGGGCTTATATCAGACAATGAGGAAGCTGCATACAGAGAAGAAGTTAGGAACCTGACTGCATGGTGCGACATTAACAACCTGTTATTAAACACAAAGAAGACCAAAGAAATTATTCTGGACTTTAGGACCATCAAAAAGACCACTCACCTACCGCTAATGATCAATGCAGAGGCTGTGGACAGAGTTTCCAGCTTCACATTTTTGGGAGTCACCATCGCAGAGAACCTGTCCTGGGCTGACAATGCTTTAGCTCTAACTGGCAAAGCACAACAACGCCTCTACTTTCTGAGAAAACTAAGGAGCGCTAACCTCCCACAGAAGCTGCTGGTTAATTTCTACAGATGCACTATAGAAAACGTCCTGACCAATTGCATGACGGTCTGGTACAACAGTTGCACGAAGGCTACTAGAGAAGCCCTGCAGCGAGTTGTTAAAACAGCAGAAGCCATTATTGGCACTGAACTACCATCACTGGAACTTTTGTATAATACCCGCAGCGTGAGAAGGGCCAAAAACATTATCAAGGACAACACTCACCCTGGAAATGCCCTGTTTGAGCTCCTTCCATCAGGTAAACGTTTTAGATCAATCCGCACACACACAAACAGACTGAAAGACAGCTTTTTCCCATCCGCCATAAACTTGATGCACTCTGAATCCTCTCTGAAATAATTAACACTGTGTACAAATTGTTTAAACATCTGTAATACCTGGCATACTTGTATAATTTCTTCTCTTCCTTGTTACTATCACTATGTTCCCTATATGCACCGTGGGGTTGTCATGAAAAGTAATTTCGTTGTGTTACACAATGACAATAAAGTGAATTGAATTGAATTGAGATGGAAGCAATGTTAACAATAATAGGATCCCACCTCTCCTCCATTCCAGCGACAATCACAGTTCTTTTGTGTCTTTTACTTAAAGAGACACTAAAGCAGAAAAAAAATATTATATAATGATTTGTATGTGTAGTACAGCTAGAAATAAAACTTTATGAGCAGAGACATAAGTTTAATTGTTTCCAGTACAGGAAGAGGTAAGAAACTCCAGTTGTTATCTCTATGCAAAAAAGCCATTAAGCTCCACGACTTTCAAAGTCGCAGAGAGGTCTGTCTTCTGAAGTTTATTATCTTAAAGGGACTCCGAGCAGTGCAGAAACTATGGAAAGATGCGTATCATTTTAAAGCTCTCTTTCTCCTCTTTCCAATGATATATAAACCACCACCCTACGTCTTTTAGTTTTCGCTATTTTCGCGATTGAAATTGCCGCGACCGCGATTTCGATCGCGAAAATAGAGAAAACTAAAAGGTGTAGGGCAACGATTTAGGTGTCGTCAGAAAGAGGAGAAAGAGAGCTTTAAAATGATATCTATCAAGCCATAGTTATATTGTATTACACAGGACGACACTTTCCCCAGTGGCAGCAGCTCCATTATGCTGAATGCAGCTGCTGACTTTGACAAAAAGTCGCCCTGTGTAATACAATATAACTATGGCTTGATGGATATCATTTTAAAGCTCTCTTTCTCCTCTTTCTGACGACACCTACATCGTTGCCCTATGCCTTTTCGTTTTCTCTATTTTCGCGATCAAAATCGCGGCCGCGGCATTTTCAATCGCGAAAATACCGAAAACTAAAAGGCGTAGGGTGGCGGTTTATATATCATTGGAAAGAGGAGAAAGAGAGCTTTAAAATGATGTGCATCTTTCCATAGTTTCTGCACTGCTCGGAGTCCCTTTAACTGTCAGTCAAGGATTTTATTTTTCTCTGCCAGAGGACAGGTCAATAGTTCACTGGCCTGCTCTGTAAAAACATGTAGAATGCTGAGTAGTGTGGAAAGTTGAAACTGCAAATATTAAAGAATGATGCAATGTTATAAAAACACTATATAACTGAAAATAAAAATATGAGAATATTTTCTTTGCTACTAATCTTCTAGTAATTATCCGTACTACACAACCAATTCATTATATCGGTTTTTTTTTCGCTTCAGTATCTCTTTAAGCCTTCTTTTCCAGCTGTATGCACAAGTTAATGGCCTGATGATGTCATCAGAATGGGACCTGTTACACATGTCTAAGAAGACTGGCTGGATTGCAAGTGTGGGCGGACCATAATTTTTGCTGGCATAAGGAGATATAAGATACTACTTAGCCAGCCTGTGTCCAATGCTGATCCATGATTGGAGGGGAGTGGGACATTAGACAACCAGAGAGATAAGGGAGGACACCATAGAAGAGGCACTGATGGGGCAGCGGGGCCGGTGAGGCACCATATAAGAAGCACTGGGAGTGCCACATAGAAGTAAGTGATTTGTCACCATATATTAGGCAGTATAAGGTGAGCCATACAGGGAGGATATAAGAGGGACACTATACTAGAACGCAGTATACACATGGTCGTTAATGATACACTATGGACCATATCCTATTCTAGGCGATAAGTTGCTGGAATCCATTGCTATCACACGCTAGAGCAAGAATGCTGGCAATTTAAGGGTATGTACAGTATGTTACACAACCTCACAGCAGACAAAATTTACGCCAGGTATACTTAAGTTCACTATTTGCCTTTCCACAGCTTTGGACAACTTAAGTACCATATTTTTTGGACTATAAGATGCTCCTGACCATACGACGCAACTAGGTTTGGAGGACAAAAACCAGGGGAAAATATATAAACTACACCTGGTGTATCCATGGTGAAGGGGCATCTTGTGGATTATGCCCCCTTTGTACATCATGCCCCCTTGTACCTCTTGTGTCTCCCTGTGTACTCCTATGCCCTTCTTGTGTCCTCCTGTGTCCTCATGTGTCTGCCTCTGTCCTCCTCTATGCCCTTTTGTGTCCCCCCATGTCCTCCATGTGTTCCCTGTGTCCTCCTCTGCATGGGCACAGTACAGGGAGAAGGAGTCCCCAACATTGTGTTGGGTTGGAGGTTCATATTGGCCGGCGTTCACAAGTCAGGAACTCCCTGCATTTGGACTATAAGACGCAGTGACTTCCCCCACACACTTTTGGGGGAGAAAAATTGAGTCTTATAGTCCAAAAAATGCAGTGCATAAAAAAATGTGGCACTTGTTTAACCTTCTGTATACCACAAAAACACAAGAAATGTATTTTATCTATTACAGTTCAAAACGTCCATGAAGGTTATGAACAAGACCCAAGTGACCATATTTGAGTTTTCTGGTCTCACTCATGACAAGCAACTGGTTCCATTCCTATTTGTGTTATTTTTGTTAGTTTACCTGGTGACCATATATGGAAATGTCGGGATTGTGGCAGTTGTTTATATATCTCGCAGCCTTCATACTCCCATGTATTACTTTTTGAGCTGCCTCTCAATAGTGGACCTTTTCTACTCTTCTGTTGTTACTCCTAAAATGCTTACAGACCTATTTTCTGAGAATAAACCTATATCATTCATTGGCTGTGCTCTTCAGTACTTTGTGTTTGCTTGTTTGGCAAGTACAGAGGTCTTCGTTCTCGCCAGCATGGCATATGACCGTTACGTTGCTATCTGTCACCCTCTCCACTATGTTTCAATAATGATCAAGAACAAATGCAGAGGACTTGTTCTCATTGCTTTTTTAATTGGCGTTGTGCAGTCAACATCAACAACCAGTTGTATTTTCAGCCTTCACTTTTGTGGTCTGAACATTTTAGACCACTTTTATTGTGACGCACCACCACTATTTAAATTGTCCTGCTCAGATATCCAGTTCTGTGACAGTTTATTAGTTTTCTTTGTATGTTTTTGCACTATTAGCTCATTGACAATCATCATAGCCTCCTACGTCCTGATCATTGTGTCCATTATCCATCTACCAGGGGTCGTCAGAAAGCCTTCAGCACATGCTCATCCCATCTCATGTGTGCCACCTTGTTTTATGTGACTGTGTTTGTCACTTACCTTCACCCGTCCTCAAATGCTCTTGAAAAACAGGATAAGGTGGCTTCTGTCTTTTACTCCATGGTGACTCCAATGCTGAACCCTCTTATTTATAGCCTCAGAAACCAGGAGGTGAAGAGGGTTATCTTGGATGTATTCCAATGTAAGACCTAAATGCAGATGACAAAGCTTTCTTACGATATAGAGGGACTTGGTAATGGACAAGTAGATGTACAGAGGCGCCAAAAGGATAAAATATGCTAAAATGTTTAAAATATTCGAGTGGCGGCGGTGGACCGGCCACTCAGAAATAGACTCGATGCTGTCGCTTAACCCCCTTGGCGGTATGAAAAATACCGCCAGGGGGCAGCGCAGCAGTTTTTTTTTTATATTTTTTTTTTAAATCATGTAGCGAGCCCAGGGCTCGCTACATGATAGCCGCTGCTCAGCGGCATCCCCCCAGCCCCGCCGATTGCCTCCGGCGATAGGCGATCAGGAAATCCCGTTCAAAGAACGGGATTTCCTGGAGGGCTTCCCCCGTCGCCATGGCGACGGGGCGGAATGACGTCACCGACGTCAGCGACGTCGGGACGTCATTGGGAGACCCGATCCACCCCTTGTCGCTGCCTGGCACTGATTGGCCAGGCAGCGCAGGGGTCTGGGGGGGGGGGGGGGCGCGCGCTGCACCGGATAGCGGCGATCGGGCGCGCGGCGATCGGGGTGCTGGCGCAGCTAGCAAAGTGCTAGCTGCGTCCAGCAAAAAAAAAATTATGAAAATCGGCCCAGCAGGGCCTGAGCGGCACCCTCCGGCGGCTTACCCCGTGTCACACACGGGGTTACCGCTAAGGAGGTTAAGATAAAGACAATTTATTCACATACTCCATGAACAGAACCGCAACGCGTTTCACGGGTATATTCCCGCTTCCTCAAGCAATAAACAGACAGGAGTACACAGTACAGTCTCAAGGTCACGAATAGCACCTCTGGTAATGGAGTTCACCCTCATAAAGAGTAGGGCTGCTCCATTCAAATGTGCATAGTCATGATTTAAACCACATGAACACCAAAATGTTTAAAATGAACTTAAAAAGAAAAAAAAAATAGATAGTCACCCCCAGGGATCAGCAGAAACTACGCCAGTGTGAATTTACGCATCGTAGTTCGCATCAACGCATCTTAGTTCGTAGGTGAAGTTTAAAAACTACACTTACGAATTTACGCGTAGCAAAATACCGCTACGCGTAGCTTACGCCCACTATGCGTAGTTAACATGTGTATTGCATAGTGAACTATGAATGCGTTACTCGCGTCTAAATTTCTAATTCAGAAAAGGAGGTGGAGTGACTGGAGTCACAAACAGCCAATCAGATTTGTTTAATTTCAATGCAAATTATTGATGCCAAAGACCACAAAGCTCACAAACTTGGTCATTGAGTAATTGAGTAATTCTGTGTTAGTGCTAGAAAAAGTAGACGGAGCCAACACCGGCCAAATACATACCCATCAGCTAGTTTTAAATATTTTATAGATTAGTTGCTCAGGTGGAAAAGAATAAGGAAGTGTGTGTGTGTTGTGGGGGGGGGTATTTAAAGGTTAACAAAAAAAAACTTTTCTTCAGGATAGACTTCTTACACCCTTCCGTACCTCTGCTGGGACCCTTTGAAAATATGTGATAATAATGAATAGGTTGATTGCAGCTATGCTGCCCTGTTGGTAGGAGCATGGCTGCACTGTGCAGGCGCAGAACATGACCCGTGCATGTGCAGTAGCATGGAGCCACTCCTGCATAGCTTTTCTTGCTTGAGTAGCTCCATGCTGCTGTGGAGACACAAACCCTAATGGTGCCTGTGTAGTGCAACCACACTTGTACAGAGATGAGCATGGAGATGAAGAAAAAAAGGATCCTGACTGACAGCTGAAGGGTCAGGGAGAGTCAGAAAACCCTCTGTGGCATCCAGAGGCTTCCATGAGGTAAGTATTTTTTTCCCAACGTTGCTTTAGGTTTTAAGGTCAGAGTAGAAGCAGGGTCTAAGGAAGTTTCAGGATCTCAAGAGAGAAAGAATTCAGAGAACGAATAGAATTAGGCACTGTGGTGGTAGGATGGGGGGATGGGGGGGATCAGGAGGGAAGAATCAGGCACCAAGAGCATTTAAGGTTCATGTAGAGTAGAGAATGAGGCATTGGCCTCAATTCACTAAGCAGTTTAGACTAGTCTACTGATGGTTTGGTGTAAACCAGCAATCAGTCGCATTAAAAGGGAATTCACTAATCATTACGGAATGTTTCATGCTGGGAATACACGGTTCGTTTTTGAGCCAGATAGATGGCTCGATAGATAATTTCTGACATGTCCGATCTCCTGCTTGATTGTTTCGCCGCTCGATTTTTGATAGAAGTGAATGGAAAAAGATAAGAAAAACGAGTGGAAGAGAAGAGAATCAACTGCAGAATTGAGCTGCGAAACTATCGAATGGGAGAATGGAGTGGCAGAAACGCATCGTGTATGGCCAGCATTAGACCTGTTTTTAGACCTGGTCTAAAACATTCGGTAATTAGTTCTAATTACTGTAAGAGGTCTAAAGATATGAGTAGCTATGACTGACATCCTTCTCCTGATGAGCTCTCCGCTGGATACAATTAAACTGCTACATAATTAATTCAAAAAGCTCCATACCTCACAGAAGTACTTTACCGA